>NC_048225.1:91908096-91948027 GCF_002007445.2 Ailuropoda melanoleuca
GCAGAGAAAGACAATTATCATATGATTTCTCTCATCTATGGAACATAAGAACTAGGAAGATCGGTAGCGGATGAAAGGGTTAAAGATGGGGGGGTAATCAGAAGGGGGAATGAAGCATGAGAGACTATGGACTCTGAGAAACAAACTGAGGGCTTCAGAGGGGAGGNAGAAACAAACTGAGGGCTTCAGAGGGGAGGGGGTGGGGGAATGGGATAGACTGGTGATGGGTGGTAAGGAGGGCACGTATTGCATGGTGCACTGGGTGTTATATACCTAATGAATCATCGAACTTTACATCGGAAACCGGGGATGTACTGTATGGTGACTAACATAATAAAAAAACATTAAAAAAAAAAAGATAAGTAAAAATAAATAAATAAATAAATAAAATAAAACACAAAACAAATGAACAGACAAAACAGAAATAGATACATAAACACAGAGAACAAAATGGTGGTTGCCAGAGGAGAGGGAGGTTGGGGGATAAAAGGGATAAAGAGGTACAAACTTCCAGTTATAAAATAAGTCACAGGGATGTAAAGTATAACATAGGGAATACAGTCAATCATATTGTAATAAACTTGTATGGTGACAGATGGTAACTATCCTCATTGTGTTGATTTCATAATTTATGTAAATGTTTAATCACTATGTTGTATGCCTGAAACTCCTATCATGTTATATGTCAACTATACTTCAATTTAAAAATATTTTTTTAAAAAAGTAGAGTGCTACAAAACTTACAAACTTGACAGTAAGGATGTCACACTTCCCTTTCAGAACTTCTAGATCATCATGCTCACTTTAGCTAAGTTTCTCAGAAGACAGAGGTTGAATCATCATACCCACAGTGCCTATTTTTAAAATGTTTCTTGAATTAAGTATGCCTACAAAATTTCCAGATAATTACAGTTGGACTGGTATTAATCAAAGAAGACTACTAATAGCAGCAGAATCATGATCAGAAAAGGTTCAAAGGCAAAAAGCAACTACAACTTTAAACAGAAAAAGTGTCAAGGAAAAAAGTAAGGAACCATAGATATTGGGTAATAACAATGAAAAGAAAGCACCAGAAATGTGAATACCATGATTCTGAGCTCAAATGCCAAAAGCGAGCAAAGATTAACAAGAGTTTATGGATTCCCCTAATGCTTCAGAGGGGAATAAAATGAATTGATGGTACCATCAAAACTAATGGTTCTACTCCTACTGACCTGTTGTCCTCATCCCTCAGTTGTTCTTCACCTAAGGAAATACAGATACTTTCTTTTGTAATTACGAACTGAAGATACCTCTTGAGATTACTTATATTTCAAGACATCATTAAATATCATAAATTGTTAATATTAAGTATTTGTTAAAAGTAAGGAATTGTTAGCAACAAGCTTTTGATGGCCACTTCATTCTGTCATAAATGCCACTGATGTTACTATACTATTATGTGTCTGTTTCTTGTTCCCAGATCTCAAGGAGTTGCGAAACATGCAAAATATCCTAAGAAAGGTGTAAAGCTCAGTTGAGTAGTGTGGTCCTGCAATCAGCCTGAAGGAATAACTATTCCACATAAACTATAAGCCAGCAGATTGGATAATTTCAAATCATCCAAAATTCTTCCTCAATCAAAGACAGAATCAGTAGGGTTCAGTCCAGAGACCAAATCCACATAGTAATTTGAACAAGGAAAGCTTAATATAAACAAAGACTACTAAACAACAGTTAACTTCTTAATTCTAAAGAGTACCCCAGGGTAAAGGAAGGTACCAAAGGAAGGAACAACCTGGAAGGGGGAACCTCTCCCCCAAAGTTGGGATTGGGATCTTCCTGGAGAAGATGTGTTTGTAGCCACTGAATGGGGGAGAAGTTAGCTGGGTTCCCTAGGCCAGAGCTGGTCCACAGTTGCCAGGAAAGTGAGAAAGACCCCTCCAGAGTTCACATGGCAGGCGAGAAACAAGAGAGAATCACAGTGCTGGGAGCCCACTCACAAGCAAGGTAACACAAGGGCTGGGGTACACAATGTCTGTGTTAACAAAGCCACAGGAAACAATTTTCTGGGGTAAAGGCAGGCCAAGGCTGGCAGACAGGCATGCAGAAGGAGACAGGGCATCAGCAGCCTGCTCACCTGCAGAGCAACGAGGTCTGGAGTCTAAAATGTCACCAGGGCACAGGAAACAACCTTGAGGGAGTTACAGAGTCAGAAGCCCACTCTCCACTAGATCTGGGGTGCCCTGGTGTACTCAGCCAAGTGGTCACCAAACAGGCAAGGGATGCAAGCTTGGCAGTAGACTGTGTTTAGGTGTGTGGCTGAGGCAGATGCCTCCGGCAACAGTGTAGGAGGAGCAAAAAGAAAAACAAAATCCAAAGCACACTGGAAGGAGGAACAGAAGCCCCCTACCCTCTCACAATGCCCCTCCAGCATCCTCTACCATGAACAGCATACTCACTGTAAAGGAAAAATATTTAAAGAGTCCAACCCATGAATGCGTAACAGAAAATGAAAAAAGAGACTTGAAACTAAGAGGCACTAAAGGATAACTGTCATGATTTCTTAGAATTATCAATGTAAAAGCCCCAGGAGTTCCAGGCCTGTCTTAAAAGGCAGCAATTTCTCCAGTGTCAATGAGAAATATAGCTGGTATCAGCACATACTCTATAAAGCCACTGCACAAAAAACAACATGGCATAGAAATACGTTATTACTATAAGAATAAATAAACGCCATAAAAGAAAAACTTTAAATTAGTGGCAATGCATAAAAAGTTAATGCATAATGAGGATGGCATCAATTTCATTGGGAAAAACATGTATTTAATAAATATCTCAGATGTCTATCCATCTGAAAGAAACATAAAATGAAGTATCATCTGATATCCCATTTAAATACAAATTCCACATGGATATTAAAAAGAATTTTTTTAAGCTCTAAAAATCATCTTACAAGCAAATGGAGGAATTGGGAGACATTTCTAATCGAGACCAGAAACCCAAAATCAAACTTTGGAGGTGGAGGGGGCAAGAACAGAACTGAACATATAAAAATGTGTTTGGCAAAACCTATTATACACAATTCTAAAATATGTCTATGTAGTATATATAAAAGTATATATCACACACTGATGTATGTATGCAGAGGGGTATATGGATGGAAGCACGTATAATGTACGCAATGTACAGAAATGCATTATGTTTCCTAACACTAGCTGCTGAAAAGAACCTTAGAAGCAACTTGCAATGAGCCTATCTACTGCCCAGATAGTGGCCAGGTCCAACCAGAAAATGGAGTCCACACAGCAATTTGAACAGTCTTATAAGGAATTATTAATTACTTGCACAGGATTAACTACTAAGAGGCAAGAGCAGAGAACTCTAAGGAATACCCTATGGCTGAGGGAAAGAAACAGAGCCAATAGTTGGAAGGGGCACCTCCCTCCCAAGGCTGGACTTTAGATCTCACCGGAGACAGTGTGGCCCCAGCACACGGAACGCGAGAAGTCAGCTGGATTACCCCAGTCAGAGCTGTTCTATAGTAGGAAGGCCAAAGCTGATGGACAAGAATGGGCAGGCTGGGATGGATCAGCAGGAACCTCTCTGCCGTGACACCAGCATGCCAAGAGTGGAAGGCAGGGAGGCGCAGACAGGAACTGGCCACACAATCCGCCAGAGGGGGACATACCCCCCATAAACACACCAATGGCAGCACATAGCAACAGGAACAGAGTACTAGGAACCTCTGTGCCTCAGTTTCCTGTAAAAATTTTGCAAAGCCATGAATCTAATAGTTGTTAATCAGTAACATACCCAGGGCCACCACCCCAAAATATCTATATCTGGCCTGGCTGGGTGCCTCAAATCATAACCATTCACATTGTAAGGAAGGTATCAGAAAAAATGTACGAAGTATAAACTTTCAAAAATCCCCAAATTTCAGAACTATAAGAATTATTCAATATCATCTCTTCTTATGTTCCTACATGTTTTTTTGTTTTTTTATTTGCTTGACTGGCTGGAACTGAAGTTGGTGTGCTGTTGTTTCACAAAAGAGAAGAGTAAATGCATTCAAAGTTAACGAGCCTACACCAGGAACGTGAAAAAACAACTTCAAGTGCTTGTTGCCTGATGTGAGTCATCCTAATAAGGGCTCTTGACTTCATCGTATAGTATTGCAGGGTTTAGCATATACACACAATTAGCCAATCATTACTTTCTAAAAATCACAATTTCAAAATAATCACTTACCAAACACTATTCCTTTAGCAAATGGAGGAAATAATTCTGAATGCCGGAATAAGTTTTTGTGAATTTGCCATAGTTCTTTGTGTAGTTTCTTAAAGTCACTGTATCTCTTCCATATGATTATCTAAAGAAAAAGAAAAATCAAATGTGTCTCTCACAGTGAAACTACGTAGGTTCAGATATCTGAACAACAAAAAATCTTTTCATGAAAGTGCCCAAAATTGTCATGCAAAGGCAAACAAATATATGTTCTAACCAATATGGTTAACTATCTCAGATTAAATAATAATATCTGATTTAAAAATAAAAAGCAGCAACTCTTTCTCTATCTTTTCTGTTTTGGTTTTTAAATTTCATTTTACACAGTACTGTTTCCTTGGAAAAGTATTCAAAGTGGTACAAAGATGGTCTATGCCACCTAAAATGTCACTTAACCTCTTCAAAAATCAATTACTCTTGGCCTGGAAATGAGCTAGATGTCAAAATACATATTCTGTCTCAAAAAGAGCATATTTATAAACACAAAATAGTTAGACAAATTTTTTTTTGAGAGAAAAAGAGAGAGTGCATGCACAAGCCCAGGGGTGGGGGGCACACAGAGGGAGAGAGAGAGGGAGAGAGAGAGAGAGAGAATCCCAAGCAGGCTCCACGCTCAGCTCACAGAGCCCAAAGCAGGGTTCAATCTCACAATCCTGAGACAATAACCTGAGCTGAAATCAAGAGGTGGAGGCTTAACTGACTGAGCCACCCAGACACCCCTAATTTAGACAATTTTTTAAAAAAGATTTATTTATTTATTGAGAGAGAGAGAGAACACATGTTGGGGGTGGGTTCAGGGCAGAGAGAAGAGAGAGAATCTCAGGCAGACCACACTGAGCGCAGAGCCCAACGCAGGGCCTGATCTCACCACCCTGAGATCATGACCTGAGCTGAAATCAAGAGCTGGACGCTTAAGCAACTGAGCAGCCCAGATGCCCCTAAACAATTTTTAAACATAAAGTACCTACATAGCATTTGCCTAAAAGAATAAACTAAATAACACTGAAGAGGAAATGGCTGTGTACCAAGTAATTAATCTTAACTTTTACATTTCATAAACCTTATTTCACAAATCTCAGTTTAAAGTAATAATAAGGATTTCTTAAAGCAAGATGAATCCTGAACAGAATACCATTAAAACTAGTATATTTCAAAACAGAAATCACAGTCATCTAGATTACATAACACATAAAAGTTTACCTCCATTAATTTGAATTACTGTTTAACCTTATTCAGATTAAATTCAAGAAAAAAAAAACCTTTATAAAGAAAACAGATTTGACACATGACTTTGATATCACTGATTCAGTCACCACAAAATAGGATAAAACTTGAGTTTTAAACTCCATTACATGGTATACTAGGGTCTTTGTTTCTTAAAAAAAAAAAACCTAATTACCTCACTTCTAACAAACTCAATAGAATGTAATGTTAATAATAAGCAAATCTTAGGCCAAGCAGGTAATCAAGTGAGATTTAACAGACTCTTGTCAAAAAATTTACTCTCTGGATATAAATTCTTCACTAAACTTTATCATACTACCAAAAATTCTACCATGATGAGCTTCTTGTTTTTACTATAGTTATGATCCTAGGAGAGTAGTCAGATTTAATATGAATTAATTTAAACTGCTTCCTTCTGATGCTTCCTTTTATTCATTTACTCAACAAAACTAGTTACCAAAACCAGTATTTTCATGTCTCTACTCTGTACTAGGCTCTGTGTTAGCATGAAGAATGAAGAAATGAGAAACACAGACCCTGCCTTCAAAGACTTCCGGTCTAGGTGGGCAGGACAAGCCAACACAGTAATTGCGTCACAAGACAGTGTAATAAATGTGGACAAGGGAAGCCCAAGGAGCAATCCCTGTTATGAAAGGAGCACCTATGGAAGGTATTATCTTAGGTAAGTATACTGAAGGCAAGTAGTGATTAGACCAACAAAAAAGAGAGAGAAGGGATTGGGGATGAAGTTTTTAAAAGGAGTGAGATGCCAAATTTAACCACTAGAATTTGGGCTTTTGCAACTGAATAAATGGCGGGCCATTCTCTAAGGTGAAGAAAAGGGGAGAGGAAGCCTTTACGATAAGAACAAAGTTCAATTTTAGACATCTTTGGCACAGCTTTGGAGTTCAAGAATGAGAACTAAGCAAGATGTATTCATTTGGGAATTATCAGCAGAGAGGTGGCAATCACTCAGGAAAGCTTTCTCGGCATTTGTAACAAGATGAGGAAGCTAAGGACAAAACAATGGGGAACCCTAACACTGAGAAGTCAGCCAGAAGTAAAGAGGAAACCAAGTGCAAAGTAGATGTTTAAGAAGCTTGGTTGTGCCACGACACAGACCACCTGGATGGAAGAAAAGATTTTATTTTAAAATGGAAGTGAATGAGACAAAAGCTGACAGCAAAGAACCAACAGTCCCAGTAAAAGAGCAAGAGGAACAAACAAGTAAGAGAGCCAAACCAATACTTGAAAAGTAAATGGTCTCAGGACAGTGAGAATACAAGTGATTTTAATTTTCATATTTTTTGCTTCTCTGTAATTTCTAATTTTGATATATGAAAATAATTCTGTCATGGGGAAAAAAACCGTGCTTTTTTATATTTTTAAAATAGATCAAATTGTGGTGGTACCACACTGCCAAAGGCTTAAGGAAGAAATGGGTGATGGGCTTGTGAAAGTAACCTTACATAAGATAAATGCCATCCTTACAGCCATTATAAACTAGAAACGAGAACTACTCAAAAGACTATAGCTCATGGAAACAGTTAAATCTGCAGATAAAATTTCCATTCTAGTTAGGGTCATTTTTAAATAAAGGCAGAGTAACTTAAGGGGCAAAAGTTAGTAACTTAATCAGAATAATGATAATAACAACATGGTCTATAAACCAGCATATAATCTGTCAGAGTAAGAATTAGAGCCTCCAAGGTGAGACTCTTTTTTAGCATGCCTAATTTATTCACTCACATCCTTCTTATTCTCAACACTACAACTATAGAACCAAAATATCTAAGAGCAAATATAAACCTTCAAGAAATGCAGGAAACCAAAGCATCACAAAATGTCACCATCTACTGCCTACTTTTCTTCATACTCCTTTTAACTTTGGACATTTCTAGAAATCTTCAAAATGTCAAAGCGAACAAAAGCACATCTCCATTACGTTCACAGTATTAATGTTTATAACTGGACAACACAAAGTCCCAAAAGATGCATGCAAAAATTATTTTCTCTAGCAATTCTTTCGTATTAGAAAAAAATTGTGTAACAACTACTATTCTATTGAACCAACCCTGGCAGAAATTTCTTATTCATTAAAGTTACATTGTGTAAAATTCCTCAATTAAATATTAATTCAGTGACAGTCATATATTACACTACGAATTTAGTAAAAGCTTAACTTTCATTAAAAACATTCCCTTAAGTAATTTTTACATAAAATCAATGTTTTCTTTTCAGATAATTTCACGTAATGATAGCAAAAACCTTTAGATCCCATAAACAAAACCACTCAAATCAATTAAATTTGTCCTCCCACATAATATTTTAAAATTGCTGGATCATCTTTTCTTGCAACCAGCATCACTACCATATTTGCTTACAGATTTTCTTTCTCCCCTTTTCAAGAGCCTTTTCTTTCCCTTGACACATTTTAAATGTTCTCAAATGGTTTTTAACAAACTATTTTATTTATGAAATGACTTAACAGATTTCTGACATGATACATAGAAAGTTCTATCTCAGTTCTTCTCCTTTTCCCAAATGTCACCAGTGAAATCTACTACCTATAGAGCAACAGAGTTATAGGTTACTTTTTGAAAAAGGCGCGGGAGGGAGGGCACAACATCTCTACTTCTTTCTTTACCCTTCTGCAGGTGATCATGCTTTAGAGAATCTACTGAACAAGAGGCCACATTAACTGTTGTTGTCCCCCTCAGATTTTCCCATGCTGCTCTTTTTTTTTTTTTTCTAACATTTTGTTTATTTATTTGACAGAGAGAGAGCACAAGCAGGGGGAGCAGCAGAGGAAGCAGAAGCAGGCTCTCTGCTGAGCAGAGCCCCAGATGTGGGGCTCGATCCAAGGACCCTGAGATCATGACCTGAGCCAAAGTCAGATGCTTAACTGAGCCACCCAGGTGCCCCATCCTGTGCTGCTCTTAATAAATAAAAATTTAGAGGGAAATTTTGAAGGATAAAATTTTGTAAAAGAAATCTATCCTGGATAATTTTAAATTATTTCCTCCATGTGAGTATTTCAGCATTCTTAGGAAAAAAACACTGCTACCTGGTAGCATGTACCAAGGTGTGTGAACATATCTATTAAAAAAAACAACAAAACATCTCCAGTTTTATGAGGATAGCATATTATTAGCCCTACATTTGGTTAGATTAACAGGGCATCTTCTAATCCTCAATAGCTCTTGGGAAGCCTGACTAAATTCTAAAGCAGTACCTAACTGACTCCATTAACAGGAGAGAGAAAGTGAAAGGAAAGGAAATGGAAGCAAACTCTAGGTAGCAAATTCCTCTCCTAAATGAGAATTCCAATGTTTGAATGAAATACATGAGAAGCTAGAGTGTTAAAATTTCAAGGTTATTCTATATTTCAAGAAGCCGGCAAGACAGAAGACATTTTTAAAAATTTTTATACTATTACTAACAAAGGACCATGCAATCATCTAACTAAAGGACACTTACAAGAGTTTTCTGATGAATGGTTCACCAACAGTTGTTAATATAAAAGAGTTTTCCCCAAAAAAGGATTAAGGAAATGGCAGAGAGTATGTTCATGGATAGGTTGGTTCAGGATTCTCCCTGGAAAACGGGAACATCAAGCTACAAACTACAGCATAGCAATCAGACAATGTATTCAAAGGAAACACAACCCATCTTTAATTTTAACAGAGTTGTAAAATTTCAAAAGCAGAACAGCCTGTACTGACTATTAATTCAACATAATTAGAAGAATTCTAAAGAAGTCCATACTAGCCGATTGACACTTAAGTAGAGAGAGTACTTAATACAATGGTGCAAATTACTTTCATTTCCATTTTGGAAGGATATTGATACAGAAATACATATATCCTTTTCTTCCCAAATAACTATATTACAACATTCTCTTCCTGGTTATTGAGGCAGAAAAGTGAGATATCTTAAAACCCCTAAGAAAAATTATATGAAATCCTTTAAAATTGTGTTTTACTGACCTCAAAACAAATACTGAATCAAATATAGCAAGAAATGCTAATGTATAAAAGTTCAAATATTGTCTATACCTGATGTCACACATTCAAACCAACCAGTACCAAACAATCAATTTAAATGTATGAATCAAGCCAGTTTATTAAGTAAGGAGTAGTGGGGCTTGTTGGAAAACACATACTTCATCTGAAGACATTAAAATTCAAATGGGGAAAAAAAATTGTTGCAGAATCAAGACTGCCGATTTATAATGTCTTTTTTAAACACTTTAGTAAGAAAAAAAAAAATCCCCCAACATACATCCTTCTAATATGGTGTTAATGAGCAGGTACCAAAATGAAAGTAAATCAAAAAACGTTAAGACAAGGAAGCTCCCCAGTTAGGATTCCTAAAGGTATATAACAAGCACAACATAATTACAAATAAAGAATTCCATAGTTTAAAGCAAAAACACACAAGCTGGTATCATTTGAGAGAGAAAGAGTCTGCAAATGAACTAACTACAAATTTAAAAAAGAAACAGACATCTACACCCAAAGCAGTTTTCCAAGGTGTCAACATATCAACTCAATATAAAAGTGAAAGTAGACAGGAACCCATAATTTATTATGATCTTTAAAATTAATATTAGTTATCAAATACTTTTCATTTTCATTAGCTATGATTTTGAAATAGATAAGAGCTCTTAGCACTAAAATCTTACGAATGTTAGCTATCAGAAACATTATCACATTATTAAACAGCACTATAATTCCTTAAATTCTTCTTCGTATAACTTAACACCTACTAAAACTTAACATGTACTTAATAGGTCTGAAATAGGAAACTTCAGCTACTGTTTTGTGAGCTAAAGATAATCCACAGACAAACACATAAATACGAAGACAGGCATACCAACAATTCCGACTCCTCAACAAAGCATTTAATTTTTTGTCAAATATATAAAATAATATTTTCATATGTATAAACATGTTACCTCCTGGACATCCTCTGGATTTCTTCGTGAAACAACCTAAAATAAAACATACACAGAAATATCTCATCATTACCAAAATTTAAAATTTCACATTTGTATAATTAATTTCAACAGCATTTGAGAAACTCAATTTGCTTAAAGGAAAAGAAATACTATATTGTATCACTTACAAAGAACTCAGCTATACAATACCTTCACCATCTGAAATACATGCTAAAAAATTAAGAAAAAGGCAGCTAAAAAAATGCCCACACACTAAAGTTCATGCATTACATTCATAAGAGAATGCCCTGGCTTCACTCTTACTTGACATAATTCTAACAAGCTTGTCTACTCCCCTTCCCAGCCTACATATAGAGTAGAAGCAAAAAAAAGCAGCTGTACCCATACAAAGTACACAAGGGATGGCTCTATGTTATTTCTTACAACTGTACGTGAATCTACAATTAGCTCAATGAAAATTCCAATTAAAAAAAAAGCAGCCACAATGCTCAGACACACCAATATCTGTGAGAAGTAATCACTGACCACCTAATGGTGAAGACAAAAAACAAAAGTAACTTACCAAAAAATCACATATAGCATTCAGGGACAAATAATCCTATCAACATTCCCTGAGCGAAGAGAAAGAGGGGGGATTGTTTCAGACTTCTCTAATTACACTTGTCTAATTAGACTAAAAAGTCTAACACCTTTAGAAAGATTTCCTCACAAAACTTAAGAAAGAAGGCAGGGTGTTTAAATCATCAAACAGCATTGAAGAGTGGGAAAATCTCACATTAGATACATAATCCCATCTATGTAAATGTAAATTTCATGAACCGAACGCTATAATATGCATTTTGCAAAGACAAAAAGCTACATCAAACACATTAAAATAGTTGTCTATGGATGAGAAAAAGAAAAGTCTTTGCTGACTGGTGACAGAACCATAAGCTGAACATTATGAGCCACTCAACAAGCATGACCTCTATAAAATGGGGAATAATACTCCCTGCCTGGCCTGGCTCTGATGGACATCAAATCAGAACACGGCAAGAACTTCATAATGAAAAAGTTAGTTCCTTCTCTTCCTTACTAGAGAATTTAACTATCTTGAGAGGTCCCACTTAAGAATTCCAGAGAGAAAAGGTTTCTAATTTCTTGCCACTCTATTCTCCAGCTTTCAGGATATATAAATTTGGTGAAATCTCTTAGCAATTTTCATTAATTTAGAATAGTGCTGTCCAACAGAACTTTCTTTGATCGTGGAAAGAAATCTGCACTGTTCAGCACAGTAGCCCCTGGCCACATGCATGTGCATGGCTACTGAGCATCTGAAACATGGCTATTGCAATTAATAAATGAATTTTTAATTTTATCCCATTTAAATTAATTTAAATTTAAATAACAATAGCCACATATGACTGATCCTTACTGTATTAGACAACACAGATTTAGAATAAGAGACTAGAACAGGTAACTAATGACCATAAAATTATTCAAATACTGAATTCCAGCTATTACTTTCACGTACTAGCACCCGCCCAACACACACACACCTTTCTAAAACTATGACAGTATTTCACATAATCATTTAATTTTGCCTACTATAAATTTTTCTTAAATTTTTGTAAAATATGCTAATGAGAAGAATGAGGTATAATCAATCCACTAATAATCCACCGACCAAGAACAGTCAACATATGATCACTGACAATAAGGTTTATTCTGGTTGTACCTGACATTCTATGAATTTTCTTTTGTGGACAATTAATAGATTTACTAATTTACAACTCAATCACTTTGCAAATATAGGAAGATATCTTACTATTTTAAATAATCTTCCTTTACATATGCAAATGGCCTTTTTGTAACAAAAGAAATTATTTCCTGATTTGGTATGCAATCAGAAGAATCACATTTTGGATTTTCTTCAGATAAGCCATTCCTGGAAATCAAATGTATGTATACTGCATAAGCAAAAATACATTAGCCATCCCCTAACAATATCCACAATTTTTTTAAGTTTATTTATTTTTAGTAATCTCTTCACCCAGTGTGGGGTTCAAACCCACAACCCCAAGATCAAGAGTCCACACTCTTCCAACTAAGCCAGCGAGGTGCCCAATACCCACAATTTTAAAACCATCTTATCAGAAATAACCAATTTGATTATGATTTGTCATCTACAGTCTCCGTGGCTCACACAGTTCCATGTGCTGCTGCTACAATGGTAAGACAAAGGCCCTGCATTCACACCTTCACGGAGCTCACAGTCTAGTGACATGTGTAAGTGGGGAGGAGGGAGGAGGAAAGGAAGAGTGGAGGAAGAGAGTTATATTTCCCAAACTTATTTTAGTATCTCAGAGAACAGCAGTGTACTAAGCAATGGGTTGGGAAGCACTTCATCCTAGAACTTTCCAACACCGGATGCTCGTTGTTCCGACCACAGCGGCATCCCAGAAGCCGTCAAGAACAGCTGAGGGATTTAAGACTTTTAATATTTTCATGAAAATAAATTATTCACAGTTAGTATAGAAAATACAGAAAACCAAAGTTTAAGTATTCTGAAACTACCTAAGTGAAGGTCTTTAATTTAAGCTTATAAGAACTTCTCTTCACCCTCAAATACTTCTCATGTAAAGGGGTGAGGGATTTACTCAGGCAGAGTTCAGAAAATTAAATCAAAAGCTATCTGCCGAGTATTAACTATCCCTTTCCCCAAGAGCATAAGCAAAGCTTAGTGAAAATCACGTCTGCAAAGTACAGGCCTATACTTTTCTGATTCTCCTCTTTCCTTCTTGGTTCTTTTGCTTCTCTTTTGCAGGTTCCTCTTCCTCCTTCTATTCCCCAACAATCTGTGAGCATTCAAAGGATCAGTCCTAGACTCTGTTTCTTAGCCTCCCTTTCCGTGTTAAGAAAGAAAGTCTATAACCGGTGCTAATACTGTTCAAGGTACTGTGCTAGGCATGGAGGGGGAAAAAACCTGATTTTGTACATTTATATTTGCAAAGCATTTTACTAATGATTCATTTTATTCCCTCAACAACATATGAACTAGGCAGGAGTGGTTATTATGAGTCTCCCTTTTACCAACAAGGAGACAAGATCCAGAGACTTGTATAAGATCACACGACTATTCATTCACCTTTAGATTTGGAAGTAGAACTTGGATTTCTGACTCCTGGTCTAATGCTCTTTCCACTGTACTATACTTATCCCTCAAATTATCTGTAATATTTTCAGGAGTAATTAAGTTTACTTACTTCCACAAACCCTGTCACCATTAGGTTTTATTTATTCTTTCACTTATTCATTCAACAAACATTAGGGCCTACTCCACTTCTAGATACTGAACTGTAACAGAAAATACACTGGGTCTGATTTCTACACCACTATATTCTAAAAATATAATCACCTGGCAAATACATTAGCAAGTTCAACCACTTGGCGCCCCACTATAAGAGATTCAGTATTCCTACATCTGTAATCTTATTTAAATAGTTAAGAATGTGTCCCCTGAGATGGAAATCAAAAACACAAAAGGGTTAGTTAGGATAACACAGGCTGAGCCCAAATGTCCAACTCTTCTAACCATGTAATTCTCTTCAGCAGGAATTTAAAGTTGGTGAAAAACAAGAATATCAATCAGAAATCTGAAGAAAGAATATAATCATAATGAAAATGAACAAACTGAGGCCTCAGACCCAGATTTTTATAACTTATAAAGCTATCTTGGCAATTATCTCAACAAGTAGTATCAACTCTAAAAAACAAACAAAACACTGTAAATTCCCTCTGATATAGGTTACTAGCTAGCATTTAGTAACTTTTTTCAATATTTTGTCATAAAATTCAGCCAATAAATGCCACAAAAGATGGAATGTAGTAAAGCAGTGATTCCTTCTGCCTAATTTCATAAATGTCCACTGTAAGCCTTACCTATCACCTATACATATATCTTGTAGAGCCTCTTGGTAGAGAGAATTCTATCACCAAGTCACCTTCAAAATTAGTACCCTAAAGCAGTGCTTCACATACTGTGCTGTATGGAACATCAATATGCTTTAAAATCCGGGCTCTCAAAGGAAGGGCTTAATGACCAATTCGGTTTACCTTTGTTTAGAAAAGAAACATTTTTTTACAGCAGAATTTCTCAAGACTTTTAAGATATTATCATGCACAGTAAATCTCCAAAAGGAAAATATGTAGTATCTGTCCAGTCAACTTTTATTTTTATCATATGTGATGTGCTATTATTTTATTTACTTAGTGCAACACCCACTAAAGTTAGAATACAGCTGGGAAATGCTACCAGTTTGTAGTCCATCTGCCCCTGTTAATGCCAACAGCAAATTCTGAATTTAGGAAAACAAATAAGGGCTTACAGTGAAGGTCACTATCTCTTACTATGCTAAGAAATCAAGTCCTCTACTTTATTTAATCACCACAACAATCCTGCCTGGTAGGATGAGATAACCAAGCCCTAGAGCATACAGTCACATACTAATACTACTCATTATTAATCAGGTACAGGCAAGACTGGATCTCAGAACTCCATGATTCCAAACAAAGTACTCCTTCCAGGACACAACTGAATCAGCCCTCCTAAAGATTAAAATTCCACGCATGCAAGTAATATTCCTGATGCCTGTTAGGTAAACCCATTTTGTCTTTTACAGAGAAATGTAAGTTGACCAAAAAATAGCAGCTGAAGAAATGCTTTGGCAGAAGAGAAGGAGCTAAGAAGGTACTAGCCATGGACTGCTTTTTTGCCAAAGACAAAGCAACCTTAAAATGAGCCCTCTTTCCTATCTTTAAAACAAAGACCCGAGGGGAACACATAGTGACTCAGTCAGTTTAAGCTTCTGCCTTCAGCCCAGGCCAGGATCCCAGGGTCCCGGGATAGAGTCTGGCTCCTTGCTCAGCAGGGAGCCTGCTTCTCCCTCAGCCTGCAGCTCTCCCTCCTTGTGAACTATCTCTCTCTCTCTCTCTCTCCCTGACAAATAAATAAATAAACTCTTAAAAAAAAAAAAAAAAGACCCAAAGTTGAGGTTTGGACTAGCTCTAGCCCATTATAATCAACAGATCATAACATTCATTAGGTCCTCTAGATCCTTTTCAGAGCGCTAACTTATTTTATCTTCTTAATAAGTATTACCAACTTTCCTTAAAAGTCAAGTCTAAAATACTCATTTATCAAATTACCATCATAATTATGATTTGAAATCACCCTCTTGACTCAGACCCACACAAAAGAATTGTCTTCTTCATAAGATTGAAAGGTAACTCCTGGAAAACAGAACTACAGAAATCAGTCAAATCTATTATATTGCTTACAAAAAATGATCACAAAATTGGTCCCTTTAGAACCAAGTAGAAATGAGTTAAATATAAATTTTAAGAAGCTACTTTTATGAGTAACTTATTACAGTCAAATCTTCTGATCGCTGTTCAGCTACCAGTTTGGTAACAGAGCTAAGAGGATAAAGGGTTTACAAAAGCAACATTTTTGTTTTTAAAACTGTCAAGATACAAATAATCAAACATAAAAGGGGGGGCACATGCCCACTCTTCATCTCTCAAAGATATGACTCCCCACATGTGGGATGGGAATAGTTGGATATACAAAAATGTAAGGCTGTACTACACTGAACATTTCCCACCGTGGTGATTAGGTAAACCAAATGGCACGTTCATCAATGCAATGCACACAATCCTGACTTTCAGGCATTTGCCTTTCATAAAATCCATACTTTCCTATAAACATACTTACACCTTTAAACTGCATTTGATACACACACACCCTCTGGCAAGAATCGTAAGTACCTCAAAGCGCCCAGCTCCCATAGGCAAGTGTCCTCTTACCAAACTCAACCTCCCTCCTCCCCCATCACCTGCATCTCAGTTCCTCTCTCCCTCTTTTCCCTGCAGAGCTGCAGGTGTCACTGGTTGGCAAGAATATTTGGGTTGGTTAATCACCCGCCAGCCAGGTAGTCTGGACCCAAGAGACAGCACCTGCACAAACCATAATTAGACATTTTACAACACTGTTTAGTTCTCTGGGATGAAAGAACTTCCATATAAGATAGATAAGTCAATAGGAAAAACTTCAGACATTCCACTTTCTAACAAGTGTTTATAAAAGTAATATGTTGAAAGGAATGATTGCTTTCTACATCATTAAACTCCCAAACTCTAAAGAGAGAATAAAGAAACCATAACAGCAAGGTACCTTTGGATACTCAATAAATGTTAAGTTGTATTTCGCACTTCAAATTTACCAACTTTAATGGCACCACTCTAAGGTAAACTATTTTCCAATCTAATTTCAAGGAAAATCAAAATCATTACCCTTAAAAGTCTGTAGTTTTAACACAAAATCTTAATATCTGAGCATATAAACTGTCAATACACAAAATGAAAACAGGACTGGCTTACATTTTTTAAAACCCGCTTACTAGGGGCACCTGGGTAGCTCAGTCAATTAAGCATCCAACTCTTGATTTCAGCTCAGGTCATGATCTCAGGATCGTGAGATGGAGCCCCGCCTCATGCTCCACTCTCAATGCAGAGTCCCCTTGGGATTCTCTTTCTCCCTCTCCCTCTGCCCCTCCCCCTGTTCACATTCTCTCAAAAGAAAGAAAGAAAGAAAGATCTTTAAAAAAAAACCTGCTTACTAACATTTTTCGCATGAGATAGTTTTCTATTAAGCAGTATTAACAATCAAAAACAAAACAAAGGTAGAATAAAGCAAGACACTAGAAAAAAACTGAACAACGTTAAGAGCCATGATTTTTCAAAATTTTTAATCATAAACACATTTTTCAGCAAATTAATCTCCCTCCCTAACCCCATGACTACTCCATTTGCTGAAAAATATTTCCAGAGTAAGCCAACACCAACTATTTTTTCAAGAAACCTTCATGGAGCTATTGATAATTCTCACTGCTTTAACATTAGGCATTTGCAATAATGTAAGCAGGTAAGGGTTTAAAATTTAGTAGGTTTTTATTTCCTTACAGTGACTTAAATTATTACTTGAAATGTTTATGAATATGTATTACTTTCAAAATAAAAAGCTATCAAAACCAAAAATTAAATACGATGAATTCAGCATACAAAAACTCCACAGTGGATATCATATTTAAGAGAAAAAGACTGAATGCTTTCCTCTTAAGATCAAAAACAAGGCAAGGATATTCACATTCACCACTCCTATCCAACATTATTGCACTGTAAGTCCTAGCCAGAACAATAAGGTAACAAAAAGAAATAAAAGATTATAGATTGGAAGGAAGAAATGAAACGATTCCCTTTGCCAAACATGTATTGTCTATGTAGAAAAAAATGAAAACTCTACCTAAAACTAATAAGTAACCTTGGAAAGATCATAGGATATAAAGTCAACACAAAAATAAACCCAAATGTCTTTATACTAGCAACAAAAAATTGAAAAAAAAAATCAAAAAAAATTTTAAGGATTTTATTTATTTATTTGAGACGGAGAGATACAAAGAGAGAGCATAAGCAGGGGGAGAGGGAGAAGCAGACTCCCCGCTGAGCCAGAAGCCCGATGTAGGGCTGGATCCCAGGACGCTGGGAGCCAAAGGCAGACACTTAACCAACTGAGCCACCCAGGTGCCCCAGAAAAAATCAGATTTTAATAGTATTCAGGGTAGCTACAAAAAGATTAAATACTGAGGAATATATATGTATATGTACCTATGTATCTAACAATAATGTCCAGAATCTATATACTGAAAATTATAAAACATTGAAGAAAAAAATCAAAGAACACCTAAGATAATGGCAAGACATACTGTGTGTTCACTTGCAGATTTGCAGATTCAACAGAGTAAAGATGTCAATTGACCCACAGATTTAATGGAATTCTAATCAAAATCCCATCAGGATTTCTTGTAGATATAGACGACCTGATTCTAAAATTGATATAGAAAAGCAAAGGAACTAGAATAGTCAAAACAATTTTGAAAAAAAATAAAGTCGGAGGAATTCTACCTAATTTTAAGACTTAATATAAATATAAATCTACAATAATCAAGACAGTGTGGTATGAAACAAAATAGAGAATCCAGAAACAGATCCACACATATATTGCTGATTGATTTTTGGCAAAGATGCAAAAACAATTCAATTAAAAAAGGGCTAGTCTCTTAAATAAGGTGTTTTGTTGCAACTGAACATCCATATGCAAGTTCTGCCTAAAACTCACACCTTATACAAAAATAAACTCAAAATGGATCACAGAGCTAAATGTTAAATGCAAAACACTAATCTTCTAGAATAAAACACTGGGGGAAAAAATTTGTGACCTGGGGTTAGTAAAGAATTTTTAGATCTAACAGTAAAAGCACACTTCACACAAGAAAATAAAAAGAGAGACTTCACCAAAATTAAAACTTTTTGCTTTGTGAAAGACACTAAGATAATGAAAAAATATGCTATATACTGGGAAAACATACATACAATCACATATCTGACAAAAAACTTATATCCAGAACAAACACAGAATCTCAAAATTCAACAGTTAGAAAACAATCCAATAAAAAATGGGAAAAGACAATCCCAAAAGGTTAAATACTGGATGATTCTATTTATACAACATTCTCAAAAAGACAGCAGAGTGGTAAGAGAGCAGATCAGTGGTCACCAAGGGGCTAAGAGATGGGGAGAAGAGTATGTAAAAGGGATAGCATGAGGGAGTGTTTGGGGTTGATGGAACTGTTCTGTTTTCCTGAAGATGATGGTGGATATTTGAATCTACTGTGTAAAAAATTCAGAGAATTATATAACAAGTCAATTTTACTATATATCGATTTAAAAAGGAACACTTAGGGGCGCCTGGGTGGCGCAGTCGTTAAGCGTCTGCCTTCGGCTCAGGGCGTGATCCCAGCGTTCTGGGATCGAGCCCCACATCAGGCTCCTCCGCTGGGAGCCTGCTTCTTCCTCTCCCACTCCCCCTGCTTGTGTTCCCTCTCTCGCTGGCTGTCTCTGTCAAATTAATAAATAAAAAAATCTTTAAAAAAAATAAAATAAAAAGAAACACTTAAAAAGAAAAATATTGCCTCTTTCAGCCTTCTCTCAAATCCCTGCTATCATCCAGCTCTGTGCTAGGCACCATAAATACAAAGTTAAAAAGGCAGTCTGCCCTCAAAGAAGGAACCAAACAAGTACATTATGATAAAGGCTTTAATGGAGTAATATATAATACACATGGAGTTCTATACCTAAGAAGGGCTTCCTGGAAAACACAGGGCAGGAGCTGACACTTCAGATGCGCAGGGATACCAACACAAAAGAGAAGAGCATTCCTGACAGAGGAAACAGCATCTAACATAAAGGTGTAAGAGAAAAGTATACTAACATACTTGAGAAACTACAAATAATTCCTTTCCCTAGCACAAGAAGGCCATACAAGAATACGGTCAGGAATTGAAAACAGGTTCCCTCCAAGCAACACAAATAGTGTTCCAATTTGAAGCCTTGGTAATGGCAATTTTCAGACTCAAATCAAGCTAAGTATTTCTTCCGTTCTATCCCTGCTCCCCATTATCACAGTCACTGTATTCTCCGTGTACCCATCACTTTTGCCTAACTACAGTAAGGCCCTGTGGGGACACACAGGCACCCCCATACATCCACCCACAGCACCTAATGAAATGTGTTTTATATAGGTATTCAAAAGCACAGCACTGGGATAAAAGCACTGTGACTGGGGCCAGTCTACCTGTGTTCAAATCTAGACTCCACCATTGGCTAGCCATGTGACCCTGGGCAAGTTACTTAAACTCTCTGTGCCTCAATTTCCTCATTGATGATGTGAGAATAATAATAGCACCTACTCATTGGGCTGTAGAAAATGCGCTAATTTATATAAAGTGATTAGAACAGTGCTTGACTCAAATAAGCACCACATTAAGTGTTTGCTATATGAAATGTGCACTTATGTATTCTCACAGTTTCAAAAAACACCCAAATTGCTTTAAGTATGCACAAGATGTGCATACTTGAATACGTGCATACTTGCATACACACACACTACTTACAGAGCTAAAAAATGGAAGACGTACGTTCATGGATCAGAAGATTCAATATTCCTAAGATATCAATGTTGCTAAGATATCTTCTTCTGTAGAAGCTGATCTGTATTCTCAATGTAATGCCAATCAAAATTTGGGTAGGTATGTCTGTAGAATTTGTCAAACTGATTCTAAACTTTATACAAAAATGCAAACAATCTAGAACAGTCAAAAAACAATTCTGAGAAAGAGAACCTAATTTCAAGATGTTAGTATAAAGCCACAGTAAATATGGTTGTGTGTCATCAAGAAAAATGAAAGCAAATGTCTATACAAAGACTTCTATACAAATGTTCATGATAATTATATTCGTAATAGCCAAAAATCAGAAACAACCCAAACACTCATCAACAGAATGGATTAACTGTAGTATCACCATACAATGAAATACTGGTCAGCAATAAAAGAGAATAAAAACACACAACACCACAGATGAATCTCAAGTAATCATGCTGAGTTAAGTAGCCAGACCAAAAAACAAAGTGCATACTGTACGATTCCATTTATATCAAATTCTAGAAAATACAACCTAATCTATAGCGACAGAAAACTGACCTGTGGTTGCCTAGGGATAGGGGGTAGGGAGGGGGAACTGGATGCAAAGGAGCATGAGGGAACTTCTGCAGTGAGGACTATGGCAGTGGTTACACAACTATACACATTTGTCACAACTCAAGAAACTGTACACTTAAAATTGATGAGCTTGGTTGTACATAAAGTATGCCGCAATATAAACAAAATACAGTCATAAGGCTACACTGCCATTTAAAAATTAAAGCATACCTTTCCCTATTCATGGAAAGAACATACACAAGGATTACCACTCACTTAATGTTGTTGAGAAATCCATATTACAATAAGACTTTTGTAAACGTAGCATGATGACACAACCAAAAACATGGCTAATGGCTCTCTTAAATCTGTGTCCTCTTTAAAAAATCAATGGAAATCTACAAAAGAATTTTCCAATTCTTAACAGAAATACTTACTCTAGATAAAAATGCATAAACAATACAGAATTTAACTAGGAAGTCTGTTAGCAAGCCTATAACTGGCCATAAATTATCCAAGCCTGCTAGGATTCAGAGAACTGCAAAACAAAATAACAAGGAGTTTTTAAAAGATGAGAGAGAGCTCTTATGCTACCTAAAATTTAACAACGGTACTTCCCATGATTCTAATTCTATTTCTGCATAAAGAACGCTATAAGGGTAAAGAATATAGAAACTATTTCTTAAGGCTAGAAGTAAATTAGTAGTAGGAAATATTGAGAAGACATCCCTAATCTTCATCTCATGAAGTTCTCTCAGGGGACCACTACTTAACTTGGTTAATTCTCCTGAGGAAAGATGTTTTTCTCCTTAAGTTTCAAAAAATAATAAATATTTTACTTGTTTTATAATATTAAGCACAGTTATTTTTTAAAAGTATACTTCCATGTTGACCCTCAAGCCTTAAAACTTAAAAAAAAACAAACTCCATAACAGAAACAAAAAATGAGGAAATAGCCACTTACAAGGAGAAAAAAGACAGTGTAAGCAATTACCCAGTTCAAACAACCACAGCAATACGTAGCATGCATATTATATAGATTTGGTTACTTCTAAGTCAGTGGGTACTAAAAATTGGTTAGTTGATGTAAAGGAGCCTCACAGCTTTTAAATATGCCCTCAAAACAACTCACACAACACACTCTCAGTAGAATTTCTCCTATGTCTCCTACTACTGCAAATCATGAAAATCTCCGGCAAAAAGACAGACACAGAGGGCCTCGGCTGGTGATCCTAACAGTGACATCCTTCTCAAGAGTCTGCCTCACTACAGACCTGACACTGTATAAAAGGTCAAGGGAAGAAATATCTTTTATTACATAAATCAAATAATACATAAGTTAGCTTTCCAATCTACACTATCCCGGAGAAGCAAGCAAAACCACTTCTGCTGATTTCAGCCTCAGAAGAGAAAGTACTATTGGGATAGGGTCTGAGTCATCAATTTAAAAACCATCAACGCCTGCCCCACCCTGGAATGAAGGCACTACCGCGACTTCTATAGCATCCAACACTCCGCCCCTACCCCAATCTTCCAGAAGTCACCACCTCCGACGCCTGTCCAGGCACTGGGCGCACCCAGACCCACCCCAGGCTCTGACCCAGGGTCAGGTATCCCCACACCAGGGTCCATACCCTAGTCCCTCACGCCCCCAACTCAGGATTCTACGCCCGCCCGACATCCGCACTCACCCGGGCGGTGACCTTATACACCGTGTAGCCCCTTGGATGTCGCTGGGGCTCGGTGACAGTGTAGAAACGGGCCAGATCGGCACCCCGCTCCCGGGGAGAGGTCATCCTCCCGCCGCCTCTGCCGCCGCCACCGGCCGGGAACCATCAGGGCAACCCGGCGCTGCCGCGGTCCGGGCTCCCCAAACAGCGGCGAAGCGGTAAGGGGGCGGTGGCTCCACGGCGGCCCTTCGCCGCGCAGCTCTGCTTCCGGCGCGGCAGAGAAGCTTCCGGGTCAGGTTCCAGCGCCCTCGGGGAGGGGAGACTCCACGCTAGAAGCTGAGCCCCATTCTGGCGTGGGACTGGCAAGTGGAGAAGATCAAGTGGTCGCACCGCCACTCTCGTCACTGCGGAAGCTGAGACTGCTCCACTAAGTCTCTGTGCACTAGCTCCGACACCTAGATGTGAGCGCTGTTAGAGCCAGGGTACGCAGGTGAGACCTTGGTGCTCCACACCCTCGCCCGGCTGGTGTACAAACTTACGTGGACTCGTAAAGGGATGGAGGGATAGCCCAGCCCAGCATCTTCTCTCCTTCCTTACTCGCGGCCTGTCATATACCCAGGGCAACATCTGAACTCTGGCATACATAACCATTCCTTCCTTCTAAGACAAATTCCGACCACCTGTGCGCCTGTCTTTCAACCTCCACGGCAGCCCTCAACCCTCTATCAATCTTAAAATTCATCCCCTCGGATTCTAAAAGCTGGAACCTGCGTCTAACGGGGGGGGGGGGGGAATCACACGGCCTCTGAAAGCTACTATGAAGAGAGAGTTTCCATTCAATTGGTTGCTATCCAGTGTTTGGCAATTCCTTTACCTTTCCTTGATCAAGATTTTCTCATTGCCCTTAACATTCATTCCAAGTCTTTGCCATTCTCAATTCTCTGTTCCTCTAGTGTTGCTGCTGGACCGTTTGTCCCCGCCCTTCTTGGAGGGGAAGGAGGGAGGAGCCCTTAGTACAAACACCTTCATCTCATATTTGTATTCTGGAATATTTTCAGAATTTGATCATTTCTGACCATTTCCACCCTTTCAAAACTCCTCTATGTCCTTAGTATATGAGTCAGCGTTCTCTTTGCTTTTTCTCTTACACTCTGAATCATTCACTCTTTTTCAGTCTCCTTTGCTGATTTCTCCTCCTTTTGGGAAGATTTAGTGTTTCTTCTCTTAAGGATTTTGCCTTTGATCCTTTGTTCTTTATTCCCATTGATTTACAAATCTATATTCCCAGGCATATCTCTCTTCTAGGATTTGACTCATGTCACCTACATCTTTACCTGTATGTCTAATTACCACTGAAAACAGATAAAAATCTGCACTTTTATTTTCCTCATAAGTCTGTTTCTATCTCAATGACTGATTTTAATCTTCACTTAGTTATATTAGCCAAGTTTCTGAGAATCATGCTTAACAACTTTCTCTCCCACTTTCTCCAAATTTGTTTGATTCCGCAAATGCCATTAGTTAGAGCTAAAAGCATGGAACAAGATATACCGTGGAAAACACTACTCATAAGACATAACAAGATATATTGCCAAGAAAAGAGAGACAAAACTTAATAATAAAGAATTCAATTAATCAAGAAGGTGTAACAGTTTTAAATGTGCGTGTGCCTAATAACAACTTAAAAATGTAGAAAACAAAAACCATTTTTCTGTCTGATCTACAGTAATTAATAAAACAAGTAGATAAATAAATTAGTAAGGGTGTAGAAGACCCGAAAAGCTCTATCAACCAACTCCACCTGATTGACATCTATAGAACACTCCACTCAATAGTGGCAGAATATATTTGTTTCAAGTGCACACAAGACATTCATCAAGTCAGAACATATCCTGGGCGATAAAATAAATGTCATAAATTTTACAAGACCACTATAAATCATATGTGCTCTGTGGCCTCTGGGAATTAAATAAAAGTTAATAACAGAAAATTACCTGCAAAATTCATGAATTCTTAGAAAGTAAATAACATAACTCTAAAAACCCCTGGGTTAAAACCCATGATAATAGACCTTTAAAAATATTTGGAATTGAATGAAAATGGAATATAACGTACCAGAAATGTGTGGGGCACAGCTAAAATAGTGCTTAGAGGTAAATGTATAGCCTTTAAAGTCCTGTAGTAGAAAGAAGAAAGGTCATGAATCAATGATCTAAGCTTCCACCTTAAGAAATTTTAAAAAGATGATTAATGTAAACCCAAAAATAGCATAAGGAGGAAAAAAATAAAGAAGAAGAACTCTAAAATAGAAAAGAGAAAAGCAATGGAGAACAATCAATAAAACCAAAATCTGATTCTTTAGGGAAAAAGTCTAGAAAATTTATGAACTTTTAGCCAAAGGGCTCAAGAAAAAAGTAAAAAGAGGGGTGACTGGGTGGTTCAGTCTGCCTTCACCTGCCTTCAGCTCAGGTCATGATCCCAGGGTTCTGGGATCGAGCCCCACATTGGGCTCTCTGCTCAGCGGGAAGCCTGCTTCTCCCTCTCCTGCCTGCAGCTCCCCCTGCTTGTGCTGTGTGTGTGTGTGTGTGTGTGTGTGTGTGTGTGTGTGAAATAAATAAGTAAAAACCTTAAAAAAAGAAAAAGAGGGAGAGAAAAAATTATAGGTATCAAGAATGAAAAAAATACATCACAATGTATCCTATAGTTATTAAAAGGAAAATGATTTATGTGAACAGCTGTGTGCTAATAAATTTGATGACTTATGTGAAATGAATAAATTTATTAAAAGACAGAAACTACCAAAGTTCTTTAAAGAATAAAAAGAGAACTTGAATTCTTCATTCAAAACAAAGAAAACCCCAAGCCAATGTAACTTCAGGGTGAATTCTACTAAGCATTTAAGGAGAAGGGGCGCCTGGGTGGCACAGCGGTTGAGCGTCTGCCTTCGGCTCAGGGCGTGATCCCGGCGTTATGGGATCGAGCCCCACATCAGGCTCCTCCGCTATGAGCCTGCTTCTTCCTCTCCCACTCCCCCTGCTTGTGTTCCCTCTCTCGCTGGCTGTCTCTGTCAAATAAATAAATAAAATGTTAAAAAAAAAAAAAAGAGAATATCAGTTCTACCAAAACTCATCCAAAAATAGAACAGGGAACATTTACCACTTATTTTGTGAAGTCAGCTTTACCCTGAAACAAAAACATTAAAAAAAAAAAATACTGTAGGGTCACCTGGGTGGCTCAGTTGGTTAAGCATCTGCCTTTGGCTCAGGCCATGATCCCAGGGTCCTGGGATTGAGTCTGGCATCAGGCTCCTTGCTCGGTGGAGAGGCTGCTTCTCCCTTTGCCTGCCGGTCCCCTGCTTCTGTTCTCTCTCTCTCTCTCTCTCTCTGACAAATGGATAAATAAAATATAAAAATAAATAAATAAATGGATAGTTTGAAAAGGAAGATATAAATTTGCCTTTATTTGCAAAAGCCATGATCAATTACCTAGAAAATCCTGAGGAATCCACAAAAAACTAATAGAACTAACAAGCAAATTTAGCAAAATCACAGGATTCGAAGTAAACACAGAAAAAGTCATTTATTTCTCTATTCTAGCAACAAAAATGGAAAACTAGAATTAAAAGTAAAACCCTTTATGCTAAATTTAACAAAATGTGTGCAAGTCCACACAGAAAATGGAAAACATTGCTAAATGAAATTAAAAGCAAAATAAATGGAGAGACTATACTGTGTTCATGGGTTGGAAGATTCAATATTGTTAATATGTCAAACCTCCTAAAAGTGATCTAAAGCTTCAGTGCAATCCCAGTTAAAATCTCAGCAGTCTTTCCTGTAGAAATTGAAAAAGCTCACTCTAAAATTCATATAGAGAAACAAAAGAACTAGAATATCCAAAACAACTTTGAAAAAGAAAACAGTTGGAGAACTCACAGTGCCTGATTTCAAGCCTTACTATAAAGGTACAGTTATTGAAATAGTGAGGTACTGGCATAAGGATAAACATATAGATCAATGAACAGAACAGAGGCTTTGGAAATAAATCCACACGTAAATGACCATTTGATTTTTGACAACACACCAGTGTAATTCAATGGGAAAAGGATACTTTTTCAACAAAAGATGCTGGGAAATTTGGACATCCATATGCAAAATGAAAGAGAAAGAAAAGAAAAAAAATTACAGGACCTCAACAATTACCTTGTATCATTTACAAATAGCAACTTAATGTCGATCATTACCATAAATGTAAAACCTAAAACTATAAAAGTTCTAGAAGGAAACAGAAAAGAATCTTTGTAACTTTGGATTAAACAAATAATTCTTAGGAAACAAAAAGTCTGAATTATAAAAGAAAAAAATGGATAAATTGGACTTCGTCAAAATTGAAAATTTCTTCACTATAAAAGATATCACTAAGGAATGAAAACAAGCCACAGATTGGGGGAAATATTTACAAAACATGTATCTGATAAAGGGTTTGTATCCAAAATATAAAGAGCTTCTACAATTCAATAGTAAAAAAGAACCAATTTAATTGTTTTAATATGCGAGAGAACTAAATGTACATTTCAGCAAAAATGATATACAGAGGGCAAATAAGCACATGTTTTACCTCATTCATCTTTAAGGAAATAAAGATTAAAGCCACAAGGAGGGAAATGGTGGAGTAAAATCCAAAAGTCCACTGTTCCATATAAGCAATGAAAAAAGCTGGCAAAAACTTTCAGAATCAACTCTTTTGGACTCTGAAAACTAACCAAAAACTTGCAGCAACCCAGGGAGCACTTATTCAAGAAAAACAGCTAAATCTCTAGGAACAGCAAGCTCTCTGACATTTTTTTTTGTCTATTTATATATTAAAGTAATCTCTACGCCAAATGTGGAGCTCAAACTCACTGCCCCAAGATCACCTAGGTGCCCCAAGGTTTCTAACTTTTTAACTTAACCTAGTCCCATCCCCTACTTTTCAACTCAGGGGTATTCTGGAAAATAATGGCCTACTTTGCTGGTACCTGTACCAGAGAGATCAAAAGAGGCCTGATTCTCACAGAATAGTCATTACTTCTTTTGACCCATCTGGTGGCTTCCTGGAGGATGGGCTCAAAAGGCTTGTCTTTTTCTTAGCTAACTTGGTCCAGTGCTAGAGCCACTACCCAGGGGATATTTGTCAAACACATTTATAGGCCAGTGTTTTAGTCCATTGCCACCAGGTGATTAATAGTTGAGCAAATAATAGACTGCCAAGAAGCTGGAGAGGAAAGGATGGAGAATGAGAAGGTTTGAGGAGTAGGACCTTGAAAAGCTCCAGAGAATCTAGAAGATCGTGCACATAACTGGGACTGTGCACATGCCTAGGAAAGGCCTAAGAAGGCCCAAAGCTCTCATTTCTGGCCGACCTTGCAAAAGCAAGAAAAAAAGGCTAAGACAGAGTTGTAAATTGCCTGTGTATTGAGGGTGTACCCCAACATAGAAATATAGCCCCACTGCCAAGATGGAGATTTTTTTTTTTTATTTCCAGGCATTTCAGAAAATCTGTGTTTAACCATTAGCTGACCAGTAAGCTAATAGAACAGAGACTTCAGTGGCCACACACAACAAATAATAGACTTTACAAATTAGTACGGTTACTAAACAAACAACAACTATAAATCATAACAATGAACTCTGGGCAGGGAAGAGAATCTGATTTCTAGAGTTGTAACATTATAATATTCAAAATGTCCAGTTTTCAACAAAAAAATTATAAGGCAATCTAGGGGTGCCTAGCTGGCTCAGTCAGTGAAGCATGCTATTCTTGATCTCAGGGTTGTGGGCTCAAGCCCCACATTGGGTGTAGAGATTACATAAAAATAAAATCTTAAAATTATAAGGCATCCTAAAAAACAAGAAAGTGTGGCCCACACACAGGAGAAAAAAGCAATCAATAAAAATAAAAACGATCTCTATGAGGAAACCCAAATATTCTTTGCTAGACAAAGATTTAAATGAGCTATTTTAGGGGCACCTGGATGGCTCAGTCAGTTAAGCGTCTGCCTTTGGCTCAGGTCATGATCCCAGAGTCCTGGGATCAAGCTCCACATCAGGCTCCCTGCTCAGCAGGAAGCCTGCTTCTCCCTTTCCCTCTGCCCCTCCCCCTGCTTGTGCATGTGCTCTCTCTCTCAAATAAATAAATAAAATATTCAATAGATCAGCTATTTTAAATATGTTCAAATTGCTAAAGAAAACTTTGTCTAAACTGACCACAGCCAAAAACAAAACTGACTCAAACAGAAAATCTGAATAGACCTATAATAAGTAATGATTCTGAATCAGTAATCAAAAAATTTCAACAAAATAAAAACCCAGGGTCAGAAGTCTTCACTGGTGAATTCTACCAAATGTTTAAAAAAGAATTAACACAAATCTTTCTTAAACTCATTCAAAAATTGGAAGATGGGTGAATACTTACTAACTCATTTTATGAGGCCAGTATTATCTGGATACCAAAGCCAAAGACATCACAAGAAAGGAAAACTGCAGACTAATATCTCATATGAATATATACAAACATCTTCAACTAAACGCTAGCAAAGCAAATCCCACAACATATTAAAAAAATTACACACCATGACCAAATGGGATAAACCCCAAAAATGCAAGGTAGGTTTAACATACGAAAATAAATCAATGTGATGGACCGTAATAATGGAATAAAGAGGAAAAATACATCATTATTTCAATAAACGCAGAAAAGAATTTGACAAAATCCAACACTCTTTCACAATAAAAGCACAAAACAAACTAGAAATAGAAGGAAATTCCTCAACCTGGCAAAGGACATTGATGGAAAATTCATAGCTAACATCATAATCAATAGTGAAAGACTGGAAACTTTCTCCCTAAGATCAGTAACAAGACAAAGAAGTATACTCTTTCCACATCTGTTCAACATTGTACTGGAATTTCTAGCCAGGGCAATTAGACGACATAAAGAAACTGAAATCATTCAGATTGTAAAGACAGAAATAAAGCTCTTTATTTGCAGGTGACATGATCTCATATTTAGAAAATTCTAAAGAATACACACAAGAAAAAAGAAAAGAAAAGAAAGAAGAAAGAAAGAGAAAGAAAGAATGAACTTATTAGAACTAATAAACAAGTTCAGCAAAATTGCAAAATATAAGATCAGCATATAAAACCAATTTTATTTCTAGATGGTAGTGATGAACAATCTGAAAATGAGATTAAGAAAATAATTCTATATACAATATCATCAAAAATAAAACATTTGGGAATAAATTTAACCAAGGAAATGCAAGGCTTATACACTGAAAACTCTAAAACATTGCTGAGAGAAATTTAAGAAGACCTAAATAAATAGAAAGTCATCCCATGTTCATGGATTGGAATATTGTTAATATGGTAATACTCCCCAAATTGATCTATAGATTCAATGTAATGCCTATTAAAATTGTAACTGCTTCTTTTTCCAGAAATGGACAAACTGATCCTAAAATTCATGTGAAATGCAAAAGCCTTTGAATAGCCAAAACAATCTTAAAAAAAAACAAAGGACTCACACTTTCTGATTTCAAAACTTACTACAAACCTATAGTTATCAAGGCAGTGGCATAAAGATAAACATATAAATAAATGACATAGAGAATTGAGAAATACACTGGTACATTACAGTCAAATGATTTTCAACAAGGATTCCAAAACGATTCAATGGCTTGGGAGGTGGGGGAAAGGGGTGGTGGCAGATAGTCTTTTCAATAAGTGATGTTGGAAAAACTATATCCACATGAAAAAGAATTAATCTGGACTCCTACCTAACACCATATACCAAAATTAACTCAAATGTATCAAAGACTTAAATGTAAGAACTGAAACTACAACTCTTAGAAGGAAACACAGGTGTATACTTTTGTGACCTTGGATTAGGAAATGGTTTCTTTTTTTTTCTTTTAAAGAGTTTATATATTTATTTGAGAGAGAAAGAACACAAGCAGGGGGAAGGGCAGAGGGAAAGGCAGGTTCTGCTCTGAGCAGGGCTCCTGAAGTGGGGCTCAATCTGGGAACCCTGGGATCATGACCTGAGCCGAATGCAGATGCTTAACTGACTGAACCACCCAGGCACACCAAGGAAATGGTTTCTTAGCTATGACACTAAAAGCACAAGCAACCAAACTAAAAATAAATAAATTTCATCAAAATTAAATGTTTTGTGCATCAAAGGACACTATGAAGAAATGAAAAGAGAACCCACAGAATGGGAGAAATTATACTAGGATGGTGATATGGGCTGAATTGTGTCCCCCTCCCCCCCAAATCTATATGTTGAAGTTCTAATCTCTGTTACCTCAGAATGTATTTGGAGGAAGGGCCTTAAAACGTGGCAGTTAAGGTAAAGGGAGATCATGGGTGGGTCCTAATTTAATGACTCATGTCTTCATACGAGGAGATTAAGACCACACAGAGGAAGGGGCTGGGTGGTGCAATCAGTTGAGTATCCCACTCTTGGTTTCAGCTCAAGTCATGCTCTCCCGGTCCTGGGATTGAACCCCACATCGGGCTCTGCACTCAGCACGGAGTCTGCTTGGCACTTTCTCTCCCTCTCCATTTGCCCCTCCCTCCCCACGCTCACACATGCTTACTCGCTTTCTCTCTCTCTCAAATAAATGGATAAATCTTTGGGGAAAAAAAAACCACACACACAGAGGAAAAACCATGTGAAACACAGAGAGATGACCATTTACAAGCCAAGGAGAGAGGCCCTCAGAAGAAACTGACTCTACCAACACCTTGATGTATTTCTAGCCTCCAGAATTGTATAAAAATAAATTTCTATTGTTGAAGCCACCCAGTCTGTGGTACTTCATCATGTTTACCCTAGCAGACTAACAGAGAGTGCTATTTTTAAAAATAGGCAATAACAAGTGTTAGTGAAGATGGGGAATAACTTGACCCTCATACATTGTTGGTGGGGATTTAAAATGATGCATCTCCTGTGGAAAACATTTTTGCAATTTCTCAAAAACTTAAACATGGAGTTACCATATAACCCAGCAATTCCACTCCTATGCCCAAGAGAATTGAAAATATGTCCACACAAAACTTTCACACGAATGTTAATAGCAATGTTATACGTTATAGCCAAAAAGTGGAAATAACCCAAGTGTCCATTAACTGGTCAAAGACAGACAAAATATAGTTTATCCAATACAATGGAGTATTATTCAGCCATAAAAAGGAATGAAGTACTGATACTATCACATGGATGAACTTTGAAAATATTATGCTATGTGAAAGAAGCCAGACAGAAAAGTCTGAATATTGCATAATTTCATTTATACGAAGTGTCCAGAATAGAAAAATCTATGAAGACAGAAAGGAAATTAGTGTTAACAAGGGATAGAGGGAGAAATGGGATAAGGAAACTAGGAGGTATGAGGTTTCTTTAGGGGGTGATGGAAATGTCCTGGAAATAGTGGTGATGATTACACAACCTTGCAAATAGTCTAAAACCACTGAGTTATATACTTAAAATGGTGAATTTTATGTTATATGAATTTTATCTTAATTCTCTTTAAAAACTACATTGAGATATCATCTTCCAACTAAAACAATGTCTAAAATTTTAAAGACTGATGCTGCCCAGTGTTAACAGGGACAGGAGCAACTGAAACTTTCATAGGTTGCCACTCGGAATTCAAAATGACACAGACATGCTGGAAAACAATTTGGCAATTTCTTATAAAGTTAAACATATACTTACTATATATCCCAACAATCTCACCCCTAGGTATTTTACCCAAGAGAAATGAATACATATATGCATATGAAGACCTACATGTGAATATTTATACAGCTTTATTTATAATAGCCCCCAAATGGAAACAACCCAATGCCCACCCAACGGATGGTCATCCCAGAATAACTAAAGGTAAAAATACTGATAATACGTGTTTCATTCCTGGATATACACCCAAGAAAAGTGAGTGGTATATCCACTAAAAAAAAAAATACACACATAAGAAAGTTTGTAGATTATTCAGAAGGTCCCAAAATTTGCCAGAACCCAAGTGTCAATTATCAGTAAAATGGATAAGTTAAATATGGTATAAAATACATCATACTATGAAATTTACACAGCAGTTAGGATGAACTGTTACACGTGTCAACAAGGATGAATGTACACACCTAATATTGAGCAAAAGAGACCAGACATAAGAATACATACGCTACGATTCCATTCATATAAAACCCAAGAACATTTAAAACTATTCTATGGGGATAGAAGTCAGAATAGTGGCTATCCCAGAAGGTAGAGGTGGACGGGGGGTGAAAGATAAACAATGAAGATTGCCTGAGAAGCACATGAGAGACTCTTCTGGGACACTGGAAATTTCATGATCTGGTTAGCAGTTATACAAGTGTAGACACATGAAAACATTTATCAAGCTAAACATTTAAGAATTATGTACTTTGTGTGTATGTTGTACCCAATTAGTAAGTTTCTTAAATCTTTAAAGAAATAAAAACTACCCTGGTCTTCCTAGCTCCCTCCAATTCATCCTTCATAGTCCCATTAAAATTATCCATTTTAAAAGAATATGTCACTGTATCATTCCTCTGTAAAACCTCAGTGGGTCTTGTTACCCTGATTTTTCTGTCATGATATATGGATCCATCATGTCTGGACCCCTGTTCACCTGCTATCTCATTTCTCTGGGTTTCAGCCAAACCCTTTGCAATTTCACACCTCCAGATCTTCCAGCTGACTGTTTCTTTTGAAACTCCCACCTCCCACCACCTCCAACCAGCCTTCAGGAAACAGCTCACAAAAGGACTAGTTTCTCCCTGAAGCCCTCTTTCACAGCCCCCATTTCCCTTTCAAGGAGAATAAGGTGCTCTTTCCTCTCTGCTACCACATCTCTACTCCACATCTCTACTACAACACCTACAAGAGAGTAGTGATCTGCCATTCAGGCTTTAAGGCTGACGTGTTTTTATTCCACTATACTGTGAGCTCCTTAAAGGCAGGGGCTCTTCTTCCTTCGTATTTGTGTCTCCAGTATCTATTGCAGTGGCTGAAAGGTAAGAGGTATTTGCTAAATGCATGAACTCCAAAGCTCTAAAGATTTTTTACTGCCAAGCCAATTAAAGTATGTTAAGTTACAATTATTTGGTTTTCTTCTTTGCCAAAGTCACAAACAAATAACTACAGATCTGAGCTTCTGAGTGGATGAAAGAACAAATAAATGTACCCATATTAAGCTCAGTTGAAAGCAAAGAAACTTGAGGGTTTGGTAAACTTTGCTTCCTTGTCACAGAATTTTCTTCAATTTCTAGGAGATTTTTCAAAATATTGTAATAACTCAAAGATTCCCTTAAATCTTTTTTTTGACATCCATGATCCCAGATTTCCCAGTCTTAAGGTAACTGTTTATGAACTAAAAATGCATTTTAAAAAGTTAACCTTACCTTACACTTTGATGTTAGCCTTCACGAAGGATTCCTCCCAGCTAAATGTCTAGTTTTGGCATGGACGGAGTCAAAATACTTGAGAAAGCCACCACCAAATAGCCATTGATATATTCATTATTTAGACAAACAAAAAAACATGGTTCATCTCCTCAAATAGGTATCAACATCCACGAAGCGTGTTTTTGCTCTTTCTTACATGCAGATTTCTCATGCTTTCCTCTAATGCTCCTTTGCTCAGTCTCTTCATTCCCCTCTGTGTCCAAGGAACCCCAGCTGAGGTCTGCTCTTACCCCTTAATACCTTCCCAGAAAGATAACGCTAGGAGCCCTAAAACAAACCAAGCTAGGCATCAAGATCATTTGTCAGAGATGAGCTCAATTCCATAACAACCACAAATCCCTGCACTATAGGGACTCACAGATCAGCAAAGCCCCCATTCAGGACTAAGAGATGGGAATAAGAAAGGGTTTGGAGTAGAGAAGGGAGAAAGGTTAACCTGAATTTCATATTCTGATTACCAAATTCCTATAATTGTACCTCTGTTTTAGAAGTCTGGACATCAAGAGTTCTTAATTTCATCAGCCGGTACATTAGGAAGTTCTAGGAAGGGCTGGGTGCTGTAATGTTTTCATCAAAGACTACTGCAGAACATACGCTCATGGAGGATTCCATCAGCTTTCCAGACTAATTTACTTATTATAAGACCATTATTTAAATCTTCCCTATTTCAATTAAGTCTTTAGTTTTCCACCACGCTAGCAGGCTAATATGAGGTTGGAAAAATGAGAAACAGTATGAAAGAGAAAAAGGAAACATTCCACAACCATAAAGACTTAGGAAACGACTACACCAGACTACAAGGTTCTGCAGGGGAAAGAACTATGTCACCATGACAACCTGGGATATTTTTATTGAGAGAATTGATGGGCTATACAGAAACATTTTTCAGAATTTGGAGGTTGAAAGTGATGTATAAGAACATGTGTGGGAGTTGAGAGACATTTCGAATTTTGGATTTTCATCTTTTTTTTTTTTTAGCTTTTCCTTGCAAATCCACATGTTGCCAAATCTTGTTTTTTAAGGGCAAAAGGGTAAAAGTCATTTTTATACCCCATATTTATATATAAATGTTATGTACCTGTATGTATATGTAACTTCACTAGTCAGGAAGTTTTCATTAACAAAGGATACAAATTTCTTGACAAGCAGGAGAAATTTACATCAATTAATAGCTCAAAATAGGTTATTATACATTAGCACACCCATCCTTGGCTTAAAAATCTGAAAGTATCAGGTGGATATTTCTCTTTTTTTTTTTTTAAGGCTTCATTTATTTATTTGAGAGAGAGAGCCCGTGCCCTCACATGCCCACAAGCTGGGGGAGGGGGAGAGAGAGCAAACCCTCAAGCAGACTCCTGCTGAGCTCAGAGCCTGACTCAGGGCTCAATCCCAGGACCCTGAGATCATGATCTGAGCTGAAATTAAGAGTCGGATGAGCCATCCAGGTGCCCCTCAGATGGAGATTTCTATTATCTATTAAATCACACTACCTTACTTTTCATTTGACTTTATAATATATTTATCTTCGATTTTTAATTTCCTTCATACTATTTCCCGAAGGGTCTGCATAAAGTTCTGTTATATGTGTATTGTCTACTCAGTATATGCTAGTTTACTTAACCAAGTTTATGTGTTCAGGTTTATTTTGCCTACAAACTTGATGTAAACTGAAAAAAAAAAAAACTTTTCTACCTCTCTGTGTCTTATAACAGATATTTCATAGCTACCATTTTATTTAAGCTTCACAGTATTTCACAGGCATTATTATCCCCATTTTAGAGGTGAAATAACTGTTACCTAGGAGATAATATACTTGCTAATTCCACAGCTGGGAGGTGTCAGGGTCTGTGTTAAAACCCAGGTCTCTTTGACTCTTTGAGAGTCTTCTCGTTTCCTGTGTTACATTGAGTCTTGATGTCCTCATAATTCTTGCAGCACAGACTTTGCACTTATAAACAAATTGTTTCTGGACCATAATGCGATATATAATGCAATATAATGCAACATATTTGGACTTCCAGCTAAGATGCCTTGTAAGTTCTTGCACTGAAGACATCCTCTGCTCCAAACACATAGTAATGAGACATAAAATGTAAAAAGAGAAATTAAGAAACAAACAAACAAAAAACCATGATAATGCTCAAAACCAATGTAAACCTCTCTGAGGCCCAGAACACCAAAGCTGAGGCCTGCTGGGCTCCCCATCTAGGAATTTCGCCTTACTGGGAACAGGGATCAAAAGTCCTCCCAAGGAAGGGAAGGGATGGTTTCAGGCTCACTGCTAAAACTAAGGGCTTCTTCACCCATGAAAAAAAGTTGAAAAAGGCTTCAGTGACTGCTTCCAGAGCCATTGCTTAGGGAGGCAGGAGAAAGGTGACACAGCACCACATCTAGGACCTGGGCTAGGCTGTCCACTAGTTCAGAGACTGAATCTGCAATATCCCTTAATAGCATAGCCAGACAAGACTAAGCCAGCAATAAAATACCTGATTCTAGTCTGGGAGTCCCTTGGGGGAAAATGGAGGCAACTAAGAGTTAACAAAGAGCAAGAAAGGAAAAACAAATTTCCTAATCAGGATGTCTGCATATCAAAATTCCAAAACATATGAGGGAATTCATATTCAGAACAGCAACCAATAAGATTAAAAGAGAGGAGATAAATTCATTCCAGATGAAATGGACATAAGAGAATGGTCGGAAAATGAGTTTTAAATAAGTATGTTTATTATTCTCTGAGAGAGTTAAAAGAAAAAAATACAAAGAATTATAAAAGCAAGGAGAAATAAAGGTTGATGTGGAAAAGCATCTACTAGAAATCCTAGAAATAACAAAATATAGTCACTGAAATAAACACTCAACAGACAAAATACATTCTACAGTGGTCTTAGTTGAAGAAAAAATTTAGTAAATTCATAAAACTGAGAATTCACTCAGATCTCAGCATACAGAGATAAGATGAAAAGAAGAAAGAGAAGGAGGCAGACAGGAGGAGTGGTTAAGAGTAGTCAGAAGACAAAAGAATTAAAGAGGCTTTAATCGTGATCTAATAGGAATTCCAGAAAAAGGTAATAGAGGAAATGGTGGAAAAACAAAATTCCCAGAGGTAATGGGGGTCAGCACTTCTGAATTGTAAAAGAAATTAATCTTCAGAATAAAAAGTACACACAGAATACCATTCAGAATAACCAAAAACAATTCCATATATAGAAAGTAGATCTTTTAAAAATTTTTTAATTTAAATTCAATTTAATTAACATACTGTATTGTAAGTTTCAGAGGTAGAATTTAGTGGTTCATCAGTTGCTTACAACACTCAGTGCTCAATACTTCAAGTGCCCTCCGTAATCCCCATGGGGATTTTGATTCCTCCTGTCCTTTGGTAACTAGTTGAAGGCCTTCTCTAGATGTGTCAAAAGAAAATGTTTTTCTGTTTCAGTCTGTTCTAGACTTTTCTTCTGTCTCCTGGCTCTGCCTTGTTGGCTGATCGAATCTGGATGTCCCAGAACAGACACTGAAATGGTCCCTTCCCTGCCCAAGGATTTGAAAAACAATTTTCAAATAATTTCAATTTCAATTTTCAAATAATTTCAAACAATTTTCAAATAATTCTAAGTCTCTCTGCTTTTGTTCAAAATGTGTATTTCTGGTATTTTTTTCTCTTCTGCCACATTTCTACAGCTCTAGCCAGCTGCACAGGCCTTAATTACATCAGGAGCTTCACCGTACCTCTGTGGCACTCTGAAAAGTGCCTCCACTAGCGACTTACTTCTAGAGAGGAGAGAGGAGAGGAGAGACACTCTCTGACTTCATGCCTTTGCATCTCTCCATTCTCCTCTCTGCTCCAAATTCAGCCTTGGCAGCTTCAGTGGAAGAGAGAGGCAGTCTTACTGACTTTAGTTTTGGGCAGGAAGAACCATGTTCATAGATCAAGAGTACACACAGAAACAGAAAAACTCACCTGTCTGGATATTAAAGAGTTGTGCCCTTTCCCACACAGAATTCTCGAGAGTTCCCCTATCATAGAAATGTGGGTTTTCAAGCACTTCCACTTTCTTTTAACATCAGTCCCTCTGGGTGGGGTTTACTAACTCACACTTTTTGCCATATTTGCTGTTCACATCCCAGCCCACTCAATTCAAGATCCTGAGCTCTTAAGCAGTCCCCTGAGTAGCACATGAATATCTGTATGCTTGTCCAAAAAACTTGGCTTCCCTTTAGGAGAGACCTTGTACCCTGAGGTTTTCTTGACTACCCTTCTTCACTGCCTCAATACCTTAACTATCTGTGCAATTATGATGAGATGGTATTTTGAAACATCAATCAGTATCTACCCAAATCTCGTTAGCATTAAACTATTTCAAGAAAAATATCACCTGCTCACTGGAGATTGACCTTAATTATGTAAGTTTTGATTCTTAAAACATTTCTGATTAGTTTCTATAAGAATAATATATTATTTTAAGTACATCACAATTAATGTATTTCTAATTCTTTATTTTTTCCAGTAATTTTAGGAATTAAATTTATAGAAGTGCTGGGGTGTCTGGCTGGGTCAGTTGGTGGAGCATGCAACTCTTGATCTCGGGGTTGTGGGTCTGAGCCCCACACTTGGCGTAGAAGATTACTTAAAAATAAAATCTCTTAAAAATATTTATAGAAGTGCTAATTTACCGCTATAAGCCAATCAGGACACAACATCTTTAATAAAATAAACTTCATAATTTAACTTATTAATATCTTCCACATGTAGGACATCTCATATTCATATTATGAGAGAGAAAGCCCTCCATGAATAACAGACACATAGACAGACATATGGAGAGTTTATGGCTTTGATTCTACAATTTCAGCCATGGGTCAAGAGTCAACACAGAAGGGGTGCCTGGGTGGCACAGCGGTTAAGCGTCTGCCTTCGGCTCAGGGCGTGATCCCGGCGTTATGGGATCGAGCCCCACATCAGGCTCTTCTGCTATGAGCCTGCTTCTTCCTCTCCCACTCCCCCTGCTTGTGTTCCCTCTCTCGCTGGCTGTCTCTATCTCTGTTGAATAAATAAATAAAATCTTAAAAAAAAAAAAAAAGAAGACAGACAAGACTAATAAACCAGACTCTCTGCTATCTTTCACTCAATAAAAGATAGATCTCTAGAAATCATTAATCCTTTTACAGAGATCACCAAATGCTCAGATCATATTACAAAACTGCTGATTACTGGTGCCACTAGAGGCACGTAATCTATTGTCCCTATACAAACCAAAACACAAAACTGGTGGAGAAGAAAATTAAAGTTAGAAAAACAGAGATTTTTTTTTAAAAGATTTTATTTATTTATTTATTTATTTATTTATTTATTTTATTTGACAGAGAGAGAGACAGCCACCTAGAGAGGGAACACAAGCAGGGGGAGTGGGAAAGGAAGAAACAGGCTCATAGCGGAGGAGCCTGATGTGGGGATTGATCCCATAACGCCAGGATCATGCCCTGAGCCGAAGGCAGACGCTTAACGACTGCGCCACCCAGGTGCCCCAGAAAAACAGATTTTAAAAAGTTCTGTTGAGGGGCACCTGGTGACTTATTCAGTTGAGCATCCATCTCTTGATCTCAGCTCAGGTCTTCTTCTTCTTCTTTTTTTTTTTTTTTTAA
>NC_048225.1:91948193-92143915 GCF_002007445.2 Ailuropoda melanoleuca
TTTTTTTTTTTTTTTAAAGATTGTATTTATTTACTTGAGAGAGAGTGAGTGAGAGAGAGAGATCACAAGCAGGGGGTAAGGGTGACTCCCGGCTAAGCAGGGAACCCGATGCAGGACTTGATCTCAGGACCCCTGATGACTCAATCCCAGGACCCCAGGATCATGACGTGAGCCAAAGGCAGACGCTTAACCAACTGAGCCACCCAGGTGCCCCTCAGCTTGGGTCTTTATCTCACGGTTGTAAGTTGGAACCCGCTTTAGACTCTGCACTGGGTGTGGAGCCTACCTTAAAAAAAATTAATTTAAAAAATTCTGTTGTGCTTCAGATTCACCTCTGGGAGCAAGAAAAGAAATACCTGGATTTAGCAATCCATGAGGCACACCTCTTTAATCATAAATTCATCTGTTTCTGTCAAATGAATACATAGGGCATCTTGGTGGGAATTGCAAAACTGTTAAAGGGTAATTCTAAAAAAAAAAAAAAGTAAAGTTATACAAAATGATTTTATTTAACTTATTGAATAAGGGAACCAGAGAGATGTTACAGTCTGTTTCAGGAGAATCCAAAAAGCAGACACTTTACAGATCAGTAATATTGACCTTGCAAATGGAGGCAAAACTGGCTTTTCTACAGAGGAGGAAAGTTCTCCCCCCATTGAATAGAACTCATTCACATGTTCATAGATAATAATCATTTGAATTACCATCAGTTCTCAACAAGTTAACATTAATCACTACAGAATTCTAAAACAGTCGTTCAAGATAAAGGTGAGTATCTTTTAGGATCAGACAATCCTCCAAACTCCAACATTCTAACATCCATTAATCTCTTTTTTAATTATTTCAAAGTGCTACATTTCTCCTTACACATCACAAACCAGAGGTTATAAGATGTACTAGAGGGAGAAGTTTCTCTTCATTCTCAGATCTGCTCTAATTCTGGTCCTGTGTTAACCAGTCATTCAAAAATGTCTTATCTACAATCTATTGTGTACTTAGCACAGCACTAGGTGCGGTAAATTTTGAAAATAATGGGTCATCGTCCTTGCTCATGAGATACTATCTTATTACAGAGGTAAGACATACAAGATACCAGTCAATACATTTAATAAACTGCAAAATTTTGAGTACAACCAGAAAATAGGGCTGCATAAAATAGAAATACATCTGACCAGCACTATTCGTGCTTTATGTATTCATGAATTTTGCCTACATACTAAAATGTATCTGTAATTCTAAAATCAATACTTGCAAGTGCCTTTCTTTTCTTTTTTTTTTTTTTAAGAGAGAGAGAGGGAATCTTAAGCAGACTCCACACTCAGCTTGGAGGCTCAATTTCACAACCCTGAGATTATGACCTGAGCCCAAATCAAGAGTCTGATACTTAACGGACTGAGCCACCCAGGTGCCCCCTCAGATGCTTTTGCAATCATTCATGCGGAGTGGTGAAAAATTTAATGGTCCAACCTGCACGTTCCCAGGTGAGGCTGAAAGTGTCCTCGTTTCAGCTCTCACACTATAATAAACAAGTGTCCTCTTCACAGTCTATTTCGTCCCATGCATTTCACATTTTTGTGCTTTTTGTTGGTGATTCTGCTGTTTAAAATGGCCCCCCAAGTGCAGTTCTGAAGTGGTGTCTAGTGTTGCTAAGCACGTCTGTGATGTGACTTGCAGAGAGAATACGTGGGTTAGATAAGCTTCACTCATGCCTAAGTTGTAGAGCTATGTTATGTTATGTTATGTTATGTTATGTTATGTTATGTTATGTTATGTACCGATTAGGTGACTAAAATGTAACCAGAGGCTCACGGGAACCCCTCTATTTCCACCAGCGCCTACAAAAACTGTGATTCTGCCTTCCAGTACCCTTTCCCCCTCCCCAGTTTATTCTTCTAGCGTCCTGTACTAAATTTGAGGAAAGACACACAGGACACACGCATACACTTAAAAGTGACCCCTGTGGATGTGTTCCCACAAAATTAACTCCAAAAATCCCTGGTACCACAGTTCTACGGGGACACAGAGAATGGTATTTCCCCACCGTGGGCATCCGCCTTTTGCATCTCCCAAGAACATCATAAAAATACGCTAAAACGTATTTTTTTCTTCTTAGCTCTCACGCAGTCAACCAACCCGTACCCTCCGGTAGGCTTCACAAAGCCCTTTAGCCCTTAGTTTAGTTCTTGTATCTTTAAGACAGAGGTCGGGTGTTTGCCCTAATCCGAAATGGCTGCGCGGGCTTCGCCACACTCTGCGCATGCTACCTGAACGCAATTCGGGGTTGAAGCAATTCGGAGACTTTCGCGGCGCAAGATGGGGACTTGGCGGCGGGAGAGCCTGAGCCTCCCAGCATGCCTTGCAGCCGGGCCCGGAGTCCCGACGTCTAGTGATGGGGAACCCCTGTTGCTTTGGGCCGCGGGATCGGGTGTAAAGGTTGAGGTTGAGCCCGGGGCCTGGGATTTGGACGCCCGCGGAGGGGAAGATGGAAGCGTGGCGCTGTGTGAGGAGGGGCTACGGCCGCTGTGTGGTGGGGAGAGGCCGGTCAGTAGGGCTGGGTGGCAGGAGGGAGGAGGGAGGAGCGGGGGCGGGCGGCCCGGTTAACCCGGGGCGGGGCGGGCTGGGGGAGGAAGGAGGAGGAAGAGGGTCCGGGCGGCGCTGCCGCCGGGACGAGCCTCCGGAGACCCCGAGGGATAGGTAAACCCGGCACGCAGCCGGCGGGGCGCTCGGCGGACGGGGTCTGGGCCGGGCCTGGGGCTATCGGTCGCCGGCAGGGTCGTGCCTACCCGACCTGGCTGGGCCTTGGAGACCCGGCCCATTTCCCCTGCCCTGCCCCCGAGCCATCCCGACCCCCCCGATCGCCGGCCTCCTCCCAGGCCTCAGCCCCCACCGGGAACTGAGCGTCGGCGGGGAGACTGCCGGTCCGCCGTAGGTCCGGGGGTGGCCTGACCCCGAGGGAGGCGCGCGCGGCGCACGCACGTCCAGGGGTTTGTTGTTTCTGGTGTCAGTGTCTCTCACACTTCAGTCATTTGTATACCAGCCTTTACGGTTGTTAGCAAATTCTCGTTCCACACTGGTGTGTACTACATTTTTTCTTGAAATTGACTCATTTAAAAAAAAAAAAAAAAGCACTTCAGTAATGCTGCCTATATTAGCGTCGCCCTAAGCAGTATCCAGGAAATCTGGGGTTTGACGTACTCATTATGGGTTTTTCCTAATAAATACTTAGATGTGAAAAATCAAAAAGTTTAATTGTGTACCATGTGAAATGGACTGGTGTACCGCACCTGGGAAACACAACACTGTATTAATTATGATATAAGTTATGGGGATCTGGTTTTAATCTCCTGTAGTCCGGGGCTTGATGATAACTCAGTTCAACAATGTTTTCCTGAGTACCAGCTGTGTGCCAGGCGCTGTGCTAGGCACTTGGGAAGAGACTGGGATTAAGATGAATAAGAAAACTCTGGCCTTGAAGGAGGTCATCATCTTGAGAAAAAGACATCTATATAAGTAACTGCATATATAGAGAATACGTTTTGTAGGGCGAGAATTGTATTTCAGTATGGTATTCTATTAGGATAGAAAGCGTCTGGAGCAAGCACCTAAATCTCTTTGGCTTTCAGAGTTGTTGCAAAGCAGAATAGGATGTCCATGTCATGCCTTTAAGGATTTACAATTAAGCTGAATTTAGAGAACAATTTGAGAATGCTTAAACAACAAAAATATATCATAAAAAAATTTAAATGCCTTTAAAATGAATATATAAAAATCAAATAACAGTAAATACAGTTTGAGCAAAATTTCTTTGGTGGTAGAAGTAAACATTATTAACACTATCTTGAAAGTGCGCCTTTAATGAATTCTGGGAAAGGATAGAAGTCCTCTGAATCCAAAATTTGGCCAGAGTAGTATGGTAAGAAAATGGTGCTTAAGTTGCATTGTTTCTTAAGAGAGCCCAAGAGCAACATAACTATTCAAGTTAATGATAACACTACTTTGGAGATACTTTTGGATAATCAGTAAATTGGTGCTGTTGGGTTTGAAGTATTGGTGAATTATTGTAGTGGCTATCCCATTTCATTTCCCTCAAGGAGAGGCATGCCTTAAAAAAAATTTTAAAAAAGATGGAAAAATAAATTATCCACCTACTGATTAGCAAGAGAGGTTGTTTTGTGAAGTTGTGATAGGTTTTTGTTTTCTTAGCTATACAAATGTTTGGAAAAATGTAATCTTGGTGTAAAAAACTATTCAGAAACATGTTTCTACCCCAAACCTAAGTTGGAGGAGAGAGTCACTTTAATTGTACTCAGTTTAAGTGTTCCATATTGAATCAAGTATTACATTTGCTGTGGATTTTATTGATCCATAGAGTTTATTTGATATTAGAAAGCTACTCTGAAAACCAGTTTGATGGTTGGTTAATTTCTCAGGTGAACTGAGGACTTTTTGAAGTGTGTGTGGTATTTTGGGAGGCTGGTGGATTCTATGTTAAGTATTTCGAATACCATTCATAGGTGTTTAGAGAGAGTTTTGAGATGTTGCTACTAATAATTAAATCATGGCTGTTCCCCCTCAACCATCCTTCATGATTTAGAAGTCAAATTTTAAATATTAGACATTATCTTCCCTTGAGGAAACAGATTTGGATTTTGGGTACTATAGCTGAGCAAATAGTGGTGCCTCAAGGAGTGTATTTATTTCTTTTAGATACCCCATGTTACCCCATCACCAGAAGAGTCTGGGCAGAGATTGGACGACACCGTGGGAGAATCTGCAAAGGTGTTGCTGGAACAGACATATTTCTAGTTGTATGAGGTGGCCTGGACATTATTCTCGTGTTCCTTACCCATACTTCAGTAGTAGGCATTTTTCACTAAATTGGAGACCACCTTGTTTGTTTGAGTCTAGAACTCCGTTTCAGTACTGGAACTGGAGACCTGACAACCTGAGCCAGACCTCTTTGATTCATCTCTCTAGTTACATCATGAACTCTGAGGGAGATGAGCCTTCATCAAAACGAAGAAAACACCAAGGTAAAGGTGACGTTTATCTTGGTGCAGAAATAGACAGAAGCTGTAGAATTATTGAAACTTTACTATCTAATAATCCTTAAAAACTCCTCCAAATTTTGGAGGGGTTTAGTATTTATTTTCAGCCAATAGTTTTCCATTAGGAAAAAGGAAATGATTTTTTAAAATTAGGTCTTTATATCTATTTTTATCTTTTATTGTGTATTTCTGGCATAAATATAGAAGGAACTATATCTAGAGAGAATAAGGTTGGGAAGGAATGTAGGACTAAGTAAAACATTAAGTCTAACTTAAGAATAATTATCAAATCCATTGTTTTTAAAACAGAGGTTCTTAGACTTCCTAGAAATTGGTATATGTTCTAGGGAGTCCACATATCTATTTAAAAAATTAAATTTCATGTTTTTATTTTTATTTATTTTTTTGAAGATGTTATTTTTAAGTGATCTCCACATCCAACATGGGACTCAGACAACCCCAAGATCAAAAAGTGCATGCTGGAGCAACTGTGCCAGCCAGTTTAATGCTGACTTTTTTATGTAAGACAAAAGGATATTCTTAAATAGATGCAATCATAAATGAAAGATATTTTCTTACAGAATAAGATTTTAGCTTATTCAGTATATTTCTCGTAGTGGGTTCTATTGATATAACCTTGAGAGACTGGGGAAAGTTTTATCTTTTAATAAGGGAATGCCCTCTTATTGAACTTTGAGAAACAGTTTTTTTCTAAATATGTTGATCTTTTCTAGTTTTGTCATATTCTTTTTACTCCAAATAATTCACAAGACTCCCTTTGTGCTGCCAGCCCTGCTCCTCCCCCAAAGTATATGTGAATTATCTAAGTAGAATTTTGAGTTATCTTTCTTACTGAGCAATGGTTTTCAGTGAAGATAATTCCTCTGAAGATACTTGGAAACAGACCGTGTAGGTGTTAATGTGTAGGGAGCTCACCTAAGTTTGTCAAAGGAAAACACTCAAAGTGAGTCTCACTTGGAAGTGAGAGCTAGAAGGTTAGCTCGAAGTTAGTACTCTTTTAAGTAGAAATTCTGCTACACATTTGAGTAGAAATTTTAAGCACTGAGAGTGAAAATCTATTGGTATAATACTTGATCACAGCATGTGTTCATCAACAGTTATTTGTTTGAAGGAATGAAAGGTGTTAGAGGCATTAAAATTAGGTTTCTAAGAACAATCAATCCATAACCTATAAATCTAGGGCTGTATGATGACATGAGATTGCTTTTCATTCTGGTATTCATTGTTCATCAGATCAGCACACTACTCTCTGGTTTAGCCTTTTGTAAATCTGGTGTGCTCTCAGGTGGAGCTGTGGCGTACTGAAGTAAACATGGGCTCCGGAATGGCTCCCTGCTCTCATTCCACTCCACCACTAATTGTGTGAACTTGAACAGGTTAGGGAACCTCTCTGTTCCTTGGTTTCCTAGTGTGAAATAATGCCTACTTTGAAAGCCTGTTGAGGATGAAATGAGACATGTCAAAGTGCCTAATACATTGTCGGCTTCATAGTAGGTACTCAGAAAATCCTGGTGGTGGTGTTTTCCCTTTAACAGATGGGGGATTACATTTACATACTGATAAACTTTGATTGCGACCTGACTCTTTATGTGTCCATTCTTCCTAGGTATTGTGAATAAGGAAAATGCTCTTCGTTAAGCCATATTTGTGACTTCCGATAACTCACTAATACTTTTCCATCAAGAGAACAGCCTTCTAACTTGCCTGTCACTTTAAAGTGGCATTTGAAGGATTTGTGTGACACAATTATGACTTTTTAATTAGGCACCCTAAAAACCTGATCAGGCCTATTGCTTACTTTCTTTGATTCATCTGTCTTCTCTGCTGTGATCACCTTGTTCCTCCTGACATGGAAGGTATATAAGCTTTTGTAGTGTGAATTTATGTTGTGAAGTATATGAAGGCCAAAGATTGTCATCTCTAAAAGTCGTCTTCAAATTGTCTTCCATGGAACCCTAGCATTCAAACACATTTCTGTATGTTTATTAAAAGCAAATGTGGTCAGGAGAAAATATGTATTTATATGCCGTCGTCCCAGCCCCAGGATACCAGGAGTTGATGGTCATGACATGAAAAGTAATGTCAAAGGGCTGTACAAGGTCTAGAAGTTTGAAAGCCACTCTGTTAATTAGGTAATCTGATGATTTCAGTTATTTCAAAACTGAAATTGCAGAAAGAGCTGGCTTACAGACACTTGTCCGGACAATACAATCTCAATGCCCTTACATATACATATTTTACAAGAAAATATCAACAACTTTTCTGGACCTTCATCTTTCATATTTTAACATATTTTAGGTTAGTGCTGTAACTTTGTGATGGTAGCCTGTATTTTGTTTGCATGACTAGAGCCCTTTGCAGCTCGTATACCTATGAAGACTGTGATTTGTGGCTAAAACCATCATAGACAGTCCCCAGTTTATGAGTGAATTGTGTTCTAGGTAATTAGTTCTTGAGAGTCAGTTGTTCACCATCCATTTCCGTTTTCCCCATGGAAACTGTTACAAATCTCAGAGTAGTCCTGCGGAGTCCGTGCAATTAGCTGTAGTTCTGGGCCTTTGCAGGTAGGATTCTCCATGTTCAGTGAAGGATACAGAAGGGGATAGTGTTTCCGTCCCTTTCCTGAGCATAGGACAAGCTCCAGGCTAAGTTCTATAATCCTGGAGGGCTTTTGTTTCGTTTGGTTTTCTTTCCATCCGCCTTTTTTTCTTTGCCCTTCTCCTCAGGCTCTTAGTACCTTCATGGTATCGTAAGTCTCCAACACCCCTGTTCCACCCAGACCTCACTATTCATAAAAATGATCTTCCTCTTCTAGCCTCTGGTCAAAATGTGTATTCCTTCCATGCAGCCACTCTCAGCATTTAGATTTTGAGGAAAGCAATCTTACTAAACTCGTTTACCAGAGGGTATTTTTAAATTTCACTCTATTGGCGTTTTCATGGAGTATATTGATACTCTGATTATGAATATATCATCATTGTGGAAGATTTAGAAAAATCACCCACAGTCCTTCCACTCAGAGATAACTGCTCTTAAAAATACCGGTACATTTCCTTTTGGTCTTTTTTTCCCCTGTGTATAGAATTATTTTTCCTCAATTTAATTTTTAATTGGTAGAATCTTAGGCATTGTAATCCAGTAAAGTGAAAACTTCAGGCAGGAAAAGGGAGATATTCTAGGGCTGAGGTTTTTCCTGTAAATTTAATCATGCTTGAAAATTGATCTCCAAATCTGTTCTCCCAAGTTCTTCCCATTTCTTGTTTTCCCCTTCTGTTGAGCTCATAGATTCTCTAGAAGTTCCACATTTTTCTTCATGGCTTCCATAGCAGTAAGAGTATCCTCCTTCAGTGGGGTGAGGGAGACAAGATCAAAGGGGTGTATGTATGTATATTTGTGTGTGGGGGGGTCATTTCTAAGTCGAAGACTGCCTATAATTGCAAAATCTCATGCTTTTTGATTGTCTTTTCATCACTGTCAGGGTACACTTGTCTTTGCAGAATGTAAACCATCACACATTCCTGGTTGCTGCATGCTAGGTTCTTCAACCAGCCCTTGTCATTTACTAGCATTCTGCAACTATGTTATCTTTAACTTTTGCTTTGGTGTGCATTAAAAAGATATCTTTTGTTCATTTTGTCTGCATTGTTCCACTAAATACCACTTCCATATATTGCCATCATATACCATTCATGTCTAAACCAGAGTTCTGAGATGACTCATTTCTAGAACTTAATCATTTGATAATCTTATCTTACTAATAGGAAATAAACTATGGTGTGAAATCATCTTATTGAAAAGCCAACTGTGACATACAAATACAGTTGACCCTTGAACAACAGTCTAATTGCGTGGGTCCACTTAAACGTGTACTTTTTTGATAAGTACAGTACAGTACTGTAAATGTATTTTCTTTATGATTTTCTTAATAACATTTTCTTTTCTTCAGCTTACTTTATTGTAAGAATACAGTATAAAATACATATAATAGACAAGTTATGTGTTCATCTACTGTTTATGTTGTTGGTAAGGCTTCCAGTCCACAGTAGGCTATTAGTAGTTGAGTTTTGAAGGAGTCAGCAGTTTTATGTGGATTTTTAGCTGCACAGTGCCCTTAACCTTCCCCTCTGCACCTGAATTGTTCAGTGGTCAACTGTATATTATCCTGGTTAGGAAGTTGCTGAGCATGTCTGGCAGAGCCACTTCTTAACCATAAGTAAGTGAGAAACTATACAGTCTTAGCTTTTTAACACTCTCTCAGTCTCCAAAATGACTTGCTAGATCTTTTAAACTTGTTTTATATCTGCTGGTCAGTCGTCATATCACTGCGCTGCCTTTGTAATCAATTTGATGACAGCTTCTACTTTCTTAGTGCTATGTTGCCATTTCCTAGGGGAAAACATTCTGTTCATTGCTTGTGGGAATTTTTAAAAGGCAAGAAATAACTTGCATGCAGGAAGATATTTCATCTGTTTTTCATTAATTATTTATATTTTGTTCAATATATTTTAACAGGCACAATACAACGACATTGGGAATATATATGTAACCATAACAAAGACAAGATGAAGATCCTAGGAGACAAAAATGTTGACCCCAAATGTGAAGACAGTGATAACAAGTTTGACTTTTCTGTGATGTCCTATAATATACTTTCACAAGATTTATTGGAAGACAATTCACACCTGTATAGACACTGCCGGCGGCCAGTTTTACACTGGAGTTTTAGGTTTCCCAATATTCTGAAAGAAATTAAACACTTTGATGCAGATGTAAGTGCAGAATATCATCAAAATTCTTCCCATAAGAAAAGGTCATTCGTGAACTAAATGGTTTTATCCCTTTTGTTTATGGGGTAAGAAGGGAAGATGGTTTTAAATGCAGTGATGGAACAGTTTATAACAATGTATCATGACTTCCAAAGAGTCGTTTGCTAATGGCTGTTAGTATAAATAATCATTGAATTTTCAAAAAAGACCCAGGAAGTTCTGCTTGCCCATCAGTTCTGAGACAGGGACTGGCAGTGTATTAAATATTCAGTAAGTATTCCCATTGATTTGAAATGTAAGTCATGCCTGTAAAAATCTAGATACATTCAAAGAAATCACCTTAAGAAAGGACTAGAAGGATTTAGTATTGGTGAACATTGTAATTCAGGAAAAATATCTCAACATATAAATTTAAAATACCTCTTTTGGGAAATTCCAGTTTTGGATAGTAAGAGAGAGAGCTTCATGTAATTAAAGGCCAAGTTTTGGGGGACTGATCAAATCTAGAAATATTAATTTGGTAGTCTTAAGAAAAAAGCATTATGTCTTTTTATTTCAACTTTCATTAGGTTTTTAGAATTTTAGAAGCCTGTTTTTAAAGATGAAAGCATCAGAAAATTCATATTTGCTCTCTGTTTTAATTCAAGCCATTTTTTTCTTCCAAGGTACTTTGTTTGCAAGAAGTTCAAGAAGATCATTATGGAGCAGAGATCAGGCCAAGTTTGGAATCTTTGGGTACAATGTAACCTTTATTTTAGCCCAATTTACTGAGAAAGATTTGTGTATTGTTAATGTGCTAACAAAGATGTGTGGTGTATTTAGGCAAAAAAATCTTAATTTTGAAAAAATACCCATTTCAAAAGGTCAGGAAAAAGATTGAGGTATTTTAAGTGGGAACTTTTGGGTTGATATATAATTTTATTTTTTTTTATTATTTTAAGATTTATTTCTTTTGGGGGTTTGGGGCAGAAGGAGAGAGACTCTTAAGCAGGCTCCACGCTGAGCCTGCTGTGGGGCTCGATCCCACACTCCTGAGATCACGACATCAGCCAAAACCAAGAGTCAAGACACTCGGCCGACTGCAGCGACCAGACCTCCCTTGATATATAATTTTAAGTCAGACAGAAAAGTATGTAAGAATCTTGTAATGGATTCCTTTCCAGGTGTTGTTCTACCCACCACTAGACCCCTAAGATTCTGAGTTCCATATCAGGGACCATTCTGTCTGATTCATCATTATAACACCAGTGTCTACCAGTAACAAATGGGTAGAAGCTAAAAACCTGTTTGATGAATGAACATTTCGAGAAACAGTTCATCTATTTAAGAAATGCTGCCTACTTTGCATTCATTCCTCAGCACATATTTTTTGAATGCCTGCTGTATCCTGTGCACTAGTCTAGGCTGTGCTCTAGCAGTGAGCCAAAGGGTAAGAAGTCTCTGTCTTTGGGGAGCCTACATTCTGGTGGAGAAAGGCTGATAATAAACCAAAGAAATACTTAAATAGCATATGAAGTAATGATAATTTTCGACAAAAGCAGGAAAGTAGAATGGGTCAGGTTTCAATTTTAAACAACCAGAGAAGGTAACATTTGAGCAAGACTTCAAGGAGGTGAAGGAACAAGCCATGCCTAGAGCCTTCCAGACAATGGAAATAGCAAAGCAAAGGCCCTGAGCCAGAAGTGCCCAAAGGCAGGTGGTGAAGTGTGTGTGGAGTAGAGCAAGCAAGGAAGAGTCAGAGGCAGAGAGGTCAGAGAGGGGGCTGGGAGGGTGTAGGTTACCATAAGGCCTTACTGTCTTTGTCATGACTTTTCCTAGGATGGAAATGAGAGCATGATCATACATTAGCGTATTTAAGACTGAAGTCTGCCAGTAAAGAGACCCATTCCTAGGACCTAGACCCAGTACCACACTTAACATCTTGCATTATTAATGCTTTTGGAGAATCCACTTTGACAAGAGACATTAGGAGAGCTGTGTTTTGCCATATATATTTATATGGCAGTCCTCATGTTAATTTTCTTTCTTCCTCATAGGTTATCACTGTGAATACAAGATGCGGACGGGAAGGAAACCTGATGGCTGTGCCATTTGCTTCAAACATTCCAAGTTTTCACTCTTATCAGTGAACCCAGTGGAATTCTACCGCCGTGACGTTCCTCTGTTGGACAGAGACAATGTTGGATTAGTGTTACTCTTGCAGCCCAAAATTCCGAGTGCTGCCTCTCCTGTGATCTGTGTAGCTAACACACATCTGTTGTATAACCCAAGGCGAGGCGATATTAAGCTGACCCAATTGGCAATGCTTCTGGCAGAGATTTCCAGTGTTGCCCATCAGAAAGATGGCAGCTTCTGCCCTATCGTTATGTGTGGTGACTTTAATTCTGTTCCTGGTTCTCCACTCTATAGTTTTATAAAGGAAGGAAAATTGAATTATGAAGGACTTGCCATCGGCAAGGTAAGTGCCTGCTTCATCGTTATTAGGAGGCGGACTTAGTCTCCCTGTTTATTGTAGTGTGAGGATACTCATTACATGGCTGTTTGAAAACCTTGGATGACCTGGGACCCTCGCTTTACCAAGTTATGCTGATGTTCCCCAACTAGTAATAAGTAATGATGCTCACTTGGTTGAATTTCATCTTTTCCATCTATTCATGGCAACATTCTGCTTGGAGGAATTGGCAGGCAGCAAAAAATCCAAAATGAGGGAGAAGAAGAAAAATAAAAGCATTGATAGACATTAACTTCATAAATAAGCTACTTCTCATAACGGGGTATAACAGAATTTTGAATGCTGGACGTGGGCACTATAGTTGGCAAAAGAGTAATTTAATATTTCTTTATTATGTACATTTTCCTTTCCATAATGGTAAATATTTTAATTTCTTAGCTGACTATATCCCATGTTTCTCCCATGTTTTATCTTCATTGTGCTTTCTGTTGCTTACTTCAGATCATTTGATCTTCAGGATTTTATCCAAAATAAACTCTCCACCACTGAGGTTTGAGTGATAGTTTTAAAATTTTGTAAGAGTTGATCTCATTTAGTATTTTATATAATAGTTATATAAAATACAGAAGATTTTATATTAATATAATTGCAGGTAGCAAAAAAGGAGGGGCAGTATTAGTCCAAGGTAATAGATCATATAAATGTGCCAATTAGAATGACATGTACAGGAAAGGAAAATATTGCCATTTTTATGTAAATTAATAACTGCTTTCTGAATTTTATTTCAACAAGATTTCATAAGCACAAATAATCACTAGGATGAATAAAGGGTAATACTTACATTCGTGGATTTCCTCTTATTTAAGACATAAACTTTTCAATACATAAACAATTTAAAATCTATTCACTTAAGATACCTGTTGAAATTTTGTTTAGGTATCTGGCCAGGAACAGTCTTCACGGGGACAAAGAATTTTATCTATTCCAATTTGGCCCCCAAACCTAGGTATCTCACAGAACTGTGTGTATGAGGTACAGCAGTTACCAAAAGTAGAAAAGACAGGTAAGTGTTTGCAGTACATTTGGGCAGTCTCCTTGATAATAGTGTTCCATTTGAAGACATCAAACTAAATTTTTCAAGGGATAACATCTCAGGGGTGTATATTCATATATAAAAACATGATACCTGCTTATTCCTTTTCTTAATGAATTGTAAATTTACCATTCTTAAGTTAACCTTCCAAAATTATCTGCATGAGTTACTTGCATGTTGCTTTGGAAATGTTTTCATTTCAGTTTGCTAATTATGGAGACCATCAAAACATAAAGGTTCCCTGATGGAACATTTAACTTTAGGCATCTATTGAAACTAGACATGTCTTGAACATCATTCCTAGAATAAGGGGACTATTCTATTGCAAACTAGAACAGAACAATATATTGAATAGTTTAATATGTTTTTCTTTGTTCTTATAGACAGTGATCTGACACAGACAGAGCTGGACAAAACAGAGGTCCTAGTGACAGCTGAAAAGTGAGTTCTGGAAAGTAACAGTAGACATTTACTGACTTTAGTTGGGCAAAAAATCGTTTCTCAAAAATCACTTGGATAAAAAATGAAAAGGATGTTTTTCCAGCTGGTGAAGAATGATGGCTCCTAACTCAAATAGACCTGAGTTCCTAACCGTGTTCCATTTTAGCTGTGTGATTCTGAGCAAGAAATTTAACATCTCTGAGATTCAGTTTCCTTATCTATGCTTCGGGTAGTTGGGAGGATTACATGAGAAAAGCATGGATAAGCTTGATGTTTCATTCATAGTAAAGGCTTAAACAGTGTTATTTAAAGCAAAGAGCCTGTCCATGGACCCGGAACAGCTAGTACTCTGAAATATATTGCTATTACATGTTTAAACAAAGGTCAAGATTACAGGAAAATACCTTTCAGATTTCAAGAGAATGCTTAGCCTCCTTTGACTTACTAGATCTCAAAACAATCTGTAGGAAAATTGATCCAAAAAAGAATATGCCAGTATAAATATTTATATTTAAATTATATAGTTTACATAAATATTTATATCTCTTGAACTACAGGGAAAAGTTACCAAAGGTGGAGGGTGAAGGTGCCCTGGATTCCTTATTATTAAAGAAGCATGAATATTTGGGGCTATGGTTGAGAAACAGATGTATGTGAATATAGCAGGATGGAGATTGAAATCTTGTCTCTTTTGGAGATTCTTAAAATGTTTTGATTTTATATTGTGGCTCTTTAATTCGTTTTAATTTTGTTTTAACATTTATATTTAGGGACCAAATTAGAACCCCCTCTTATTCATTTTATCTGCTTTCTTCTCGGTCTTATTTTATTTTGTATACTTTGTATTGAGAAAATATCATCTCATGTACAAGAACCTAGTAAGATAGGAAGCAACATTTTTTAAATTTTTAAAAAAGAATATTTAAAAATTCATGATTAAACCTTTCAAATACAGTAAAAATTTCCCCAAGATTTTTTTTAAAAGATTTTATTTATTTGAGAAAGAGAGAGAGATCACTAGGAAGGGGGGAGGGGTAGAGGGAGAAGCAGACTCCCTGCTGAGCAGGGAACTGTATACAGGACTGGATCCCAGGACCCTGGGGGCATGACCTGAGCCAAAGGCAGACGCTTAACCGCTGTGCCACCCAGGTGCCCCTCAGATTACTTTTAACATACTTAAGTATTACACTGGTATTTTCTTCTAAAGATTATTTGCAGAACTCAAAAGAAAAGATACTTTTAAGTTGATACTTAAGTATCTATATACTTAAGATATAGTATCTATATACTTAAGTATCTATATACTTAAGATATCTATATACTTAAGTATCTAGATACTTTTAAGTAGATACTTTTAAGTATCTATATATAAATGTAGTGTGCTTATATGCAACGCTTATATCTATAAACCAAAAAATGTATAGTAAGAGAACAGTTTGCAGGAAACCTATTTTACATTTAATAATATTGTAAATATAAGTCCTTAGACATAAAACGTTGCTAAAACTGGAAAGTTAGGGCATTTTGAAAGAATAACCTTTGTTCTTTGACATTGAGCTCTTTAAAAATCATCTTTATGTGTCTATCTTAAGCACCTAAGATAGTGCCTAAAACTTAGTGGATATTTGTTAAATGTTGAATTTTTAAAAGTTTAAAAAAAATTTTTTTTCACAATTAAAAGATCTTTAAACTTCAAGATGTGTTTATTGGAAATGATTTTTAAACTCTTTAGTACATCACATGTATTTGTAACATGAGATAAATATAAACCATTATAGAAGCTGTTTTAAGATGCAGTACAAAATTATCTGATATGTCGTAGCAAGAATAATCATAGAAAAATATAGCCCCTCTGACATCAAAACTCTGGTGGCTTCTACGTAACATTCATAAAGGTTACTTTTTCTTTCTTAAAAATACAACAAATAACTTATAAATTGTTTTAAAATGCATATTTACTAGGAAGTGCAGGCTCTCAGATATGTTTTATTAATAATAATAAATCACATCATAAATAATAAATCACATTAATATGTTAATAATTGAGCTTTTACCCCACGTATCACAGCCTTGTTAATAGGTTTTAGATATCACCACAGGAATAAATGAATGCCAAGTTGTGATGTGGTCTGTTTAAATAAAGTTTGTCTGAACGTCTGGCTTTGTCTGGAAATTAAATGAGAAAGTGCTTTAAACAGGAAGGATTCTAAAAATCAAGAAAAACTTTATGGATGCTAAGCAATTTTTCTTTTCAATTTAGATTATCTTCAAATTTACAGCACCATTTCAGCTTGTCATCTGTTTATTCACATTATTTTCCTGACACTGGAATTCCAGAAGTGACCACTTGTCATTCCCGAAGTGCCATAACTGTGGATTATATTTTCTATTCTGCTGAAAAGGAAGATGTTGCCAGGCAGCCAGGTAAAGAATGCAGGATTCTTACACTGTGCTTGAGAAGACAGTAACTCCAACCTCAGGGCTGAGGTTGAGAAAGTTAGCTAAACATCTAGGTGAAGTTCTAAATTTAAAAGTTAAAAATATTTTGAAATTGGTAATGTATTTGAGTAAATCAGTTAATCACCTGCAAAACATGGAGGCAGGGAAGCACCTCAAAGCGAATTATTGCCTAAGAATGAATATCCTTGGCTCCCCTTTCCAGTTCCAGTCAGCTTCTGAGTTATGGGTCTCTCATACTGTCCTTTGGTTTTACTTACTATAAATTTACTGGGTGTGTGTGTGTGTGTGTGTGTGTGTGTGTGACAGCAAAACAGATAGTTTTGTACTTAAATTTTACTAAGGCATGCTGCCTTCATCAGAGGACCTTGCTTATATTGCCAGCAATAGACAGTTTTGTCATGTCGACTCTAGAATATTGTATCTTTCTGAAAAGAGAAGTCCATTATATGAATATGTGGTTTCAAAAAGCAGAGGTGATAAAACACTTTTCCTTGTATGATTCAGTGAAAGTAAGGTTTTAGATATTAACCAAAGGATTTAACATGGAGAAGAAAATGTAGTTTAAAATGACTGGAAGTCAGAAAATATCATGCAGAAGACGTCACAAATCCAAAATATGGACAGCTGTTTTGTCTTTTCTGATTCTCCCTTTTCTTTTCTTTCTTTTTTTTTTTTGTGCTTTCCTTTTCTCCTTTTCTCTTCAGGTTGTGTTTTCCTTCCTGCTGAGGATAACCTTATTAGTACTACTCAGGAAATGGCTTACCCCTCCCCAACTAGATCAACTATGAAATATATGCTTGCTGCTTTGAATTTGTAGTCAGGGTCTGATAGTTGCCATGCTGTAAGTGCTCACTAGGTGGCGGGAGTGTGCCATGGACTGGCACCTCAAATGTTGCTGTTAACAGCAGGTCCTCTTACTCTACGGTGAGCACAGACTCGGGAACCAAAGTATACTAATCTGTTCTCCAGTCACCTAACAAACTTCCTACTCAGCCGTGCCTGGGTCTGTCTGGTTTATACAACTATGGAGTAGTATGAATTTCTTATGTAGTTGTCAATATCAAATTACTGTTTTTTTTAAGATTTATTTATTTTAGAGAGAGAATGTGCGTGAGCGTGGAGGTGGGGGGAGTGGCAGAGAGAGAGAGGGTCCCGAGCAGACTCTGGACTGAGCTTGGAGCCCATTGTGGCTGACCCCACAATCCCAAGATCACCACCTGAGCCAAAACCAAGAGTCAAACAACCAACTGGACCACCCAAGCACCCCTCAAGTTACTTTATTTTTTGTTTTTTTTATTTTTATTGTTTTTTAAAGATTTTATTTATTTGAGAGAGAGAGCGTGTACAAGTTGGGGGAGAGGCAGAGGGAGAGAAAGAGGGACATGCAGGCTCCCTGCTGAGAGTGGAGCCCCAGTGGAGGTTTCAGTCTCAGCCCTCAGATCATGACCTGAGCCAGTTAGATGCTTAACTGACTGAGCCACCCAGGCACCCCTCAAATTACTTTTTTTTTTTTTTTTTAAGATTTTATTTATTTATTCCACAGAGATAGAGACAGCCAGCGAGAGAGGGAATACAAGCAGGGGGAGCGGGAGAGGAAGAAGCAGGCTCATAGCGGAGGAGCCTGATGTGGGGCTCGATCCCATAACGCCGGGATCACGCCCTGAGCCAAAGGCAGACGCTTAACCGCTGTGCCACCCAGGCACCCCTCAGATTACTTTTAACATACTTAAGTATTACACTGGTATTTTCTTCTAAAGATTATTTGCAGAACTCAAAACAAAAAAAAAATCTGAACCAGAAAAAAAAAATCTGAAACTTCTGTGTCTGGGAACTATAATTAGGTTATAACTCAATATGAAATTGAATCATATTCTAAAAGCTGTTTCCCTTTAAACTCCCGAAGATTTTGAAGTTCTATATCATTGTTCAAAAAAGGACTTGTATGATTTACAATAACCTATAGACAGAGTTTCACTAAACATGTGTTTCCTTAATGTAGGAGCTGAAGTGGCTCTGGTTGGCGGCTTGAAACTTCTGGCCAGACTATCACTCCTTACGGAACAAGACTTATGGACTGTTAACGGACTTCCAAATGAAAATAATTCTTCAGATCATCTACCTTTATTGGCTAAGTTCAGACTTGAGCTGTGACTCTTCTTGATTACATACATACTTTTCTTTCCAATTTATATTCTTTTTCAAAAAATGTAAAATATTTCTTGAGAGTTTGCATGTTTATTTTTGCACCATGGAGTTTCTGAAGAGGTTATGTTAAATGCTTGAGACAGATCAGAAGAAACAAGTTTACAACAATTTTCTTTGTAATACTGAAAAAATATTTTCCTGACAAGTGAGGTCTAAACGCTCCTTATTGTAAAAGAGTTGTAAATATTTTTTATTCTACATCTCAGTAAATTGACAGTGATTTTTAAATATAGTGCATCCTCTTTAGTTAGTAAAGAATTTCAGTTGATATTTTTGGCAAGCTTTACGGTGGATCCAAAGTATCTTTGAGTTCTTGAAAACCACAGCTCGTTTCCCGTCCAGAAGGCCTGATTTCATTGTGAGGACCATCTGTTTGTTGAGTCCTAATTAGTTCATATCAGAAATCGCTCACAAGTGTCCAACCATTTTAGTTTGGTTTTGAGAGGGTTTGATAATGCTTTCTAAAATTGTACAGATTGCTTAATCCATCTTATTACTCTCCTGAGCCGTGTGCTATGTCTGCATTTTGTTGGGAGATGTAGGTCACTGGAACTAGTAGGTGAGGCGCTTTCCACATGCCCTCTTTCCACCCTGTGACAGACAGACCATTCCGGCATGCCTGAGAGAGGCAGAGACTAGGTTAGAACGCCTTTGTTTCCCTTCCAGTTTGTTTCTTTTTTCTCTTCAGTTTCAAGAAGAGATCCCTGGATTGGGGGAGAGACTTTATTTTTCTTAACCAGTTCTGGGGAAATTTATTTTATTAGGAATCTTGTCTTTAGAAGAAAGTGGCAGCTATAAGATTCTTTTGGTTTTGCCTCAGATCTTTAGGAAGCCCAGAGAACTAGTGGGGAGATACCCACTTGGAGACCTAATACTCTTAAGTAGTAATTTTAACCGTCTTAGTGGTTTTGTTTCTAAGATGTTACTGTTTTCTTTTATAATGAGGCAGCAGTGTGGGGGATGCTGACATTTTTTGGTAAAGTGGTTAAGAGCAGGTCTAGCGAGTCCCATAGTTGGCGCTCTGTGAGTATTTGGATCAAACATTTTAAAACAGAAAAAGTGAACATGTCCTCTTTTTTAGACATTAGGATCAAAGAATTATGTGCATTTTTACTAAGTAATTTTATATACAATTATGCTGAATTATAGAAGTTTTTACAACAGGTGTTCTTCAGAGAACGCCTTGTCTTAAATTAGAAAGCAGTTGTTACTCCAGGTCCTGGACTTTAAAGGTTTTTGTACTAAAGTATATTTACTACAGTTATTTTTTAAGAAAAGAAATCAAATGACTACCTGAACAAGGCATGTGGGTTATAAGGATTTACCTACTAAAAATCACAATAAGCAAGTATTTTTAAATGTTTAATTTCTCACTTTTTTGGGTTTTTACTTACAGTATTAGCTGTAGCTCTAAGATTTTCCACATTTTCTAGTAACAGTTTGCAGAATATTGTATGTTCTAATTAGCAGATATTGTCATCATCAAATAATAGTATCATTAATCCCTTTTAATACTGGGGAGAGAAAAATGAAAGTTCATTAATTACTGCTTTGTGTTATGTGAGTTTATTAACATAACTTTGTGTATAGGTCATTGTTGCTAAACTAACATCTCTGAAAATGTCTGTGAAAATTTGATTTTTTTATGTCCTGATCAAAATATTGATTTTAGGCCCTTTTCATGTGCTTGACTTTGTAGAGTTAATCCATAAAAATGCTTTCCACTGTAGCCTTTAGAACGTAATAGTATTTTGTGAACTGGAGGCCAAAGGGTCAATATAACAACCTTCTCACACGTTTTTAAAGCTCCACTAAAATTAACTATCCACTTGTCTTTACTCTTTTTGGTCAGAAGAATTGATAACTTTGTTGGACCCTTGTATTTACCTGCCAAAAGCATTTAAATCTGGTTAATTGCTGAAGCCAAATCACCCCCAGTCTGAAGTGCTGTACTGGCCAAGTTTTAAAATGGAAAGAGACACTGTGGAGTAAGAAATGTTGGTTTTACTATACCTTTTGAGATCAAGATAATATGCATGTTTGAAATCTTGTCCGTTTGTGCGGGGGGGGGGGGGGGGGGGGGGGGGGGGGGGGGGGGGGATTTAGCAACTGTCTGCTTTTAACCCTTTGCTTTCCTAAAAAACCAAGTTAGAGATCCAGAGAATTCAAGGGGTTGGGGAAACAGAGAAGTCAAGTTATTTGCACTTTGTCTCTTTGAATCACCTAATAAATTATTACTCTGGTGCACCTGCGCCTGGAGATTTTGTGGTAGGTGTGCTAAGTGTGTACTCTGGGCTGTTGCCCCTTCTAAGCTATTTCATTACCCTAAGCCTGTATTACTTAGGGTGATGCTAAAATGTAAGTGAATTCAGATGTGGCAAAACAGAATAGTGTTGAATATAGAGTCTGAATTGTGGAAGAAGACAAGGATGAGGGAATGATAAATGCATTTACTAGGACAAGTATGTAGTAAAAGGGCAAGAAAAAAATAAATCACACCGTCTTACATTTTTGGAAGAAAAACAATCCTTAAGTTTCCAGGATGGTTTTATTAAAGTCCCATGCTGTGTATAAACATACAAGTGATGAGAAAAACATTAACTTGAAACATGCACTTATCTGGCATTCTCTAAAATACCATTATACAAGTTTTCCTTTACTTAGAAAAATACCCACTAAAACAATCACAGTTTTCCTTAAAGATTTAAAAAAAATGTGTTGGCCAGAACAAAGTCCAAGAGAATAAACAAGATTCTGAATTGTGTGTCAAAAAAACTGTACAAGGTTGTACATAAAACTATAGCTTACAAAATCCTCGGGTATAGTAAGAATACAGAAGTAAGATTTCCAAAGTTCTATTTACCAATATCTATTAATAAAATCCTTATGAAATAATTGACTTAGAAAAAGTGAAATGCTCATGATTTCAAAGTGTATAGAAAATACTAAATATCACTTTCTGAAATAAAGTGTACTCAAAACAGCACAACATGGAGTCTAAAATCAAGATTTCTGTCATCCATTTAAACTTTGCATATATCCCCCATAATGGCTTAAGCATAAAATTTCTCTTGCATTAATAACTTTAGAAACTAGATTCAGATCATCTCATAGTTTTTTCTTTTGAATAATAGCCAGTTTTAACATCAGTTTGGGGGGGCGGGTAAATCATGTCATGGTTTTGTTTTGTTTTTGCCTTAATATCATTTTAATTAAATTCCTGCACTAGAATTTAAGAGTCTGGTGCCTTTCTCAAATCTTTTAGAAATCAACATAATTCCATAGGCATTTTAAGTTACTTTTCATGTTTCTGTGACTAACCCTTGCTCTGGGGGACTGAATCTTAAAATCAAGAAGTGAGTGGAAAAAAAATCAGGTTACTAATTGAATCACCAAACCAGCTGGCAGTTTTAAGGCTTATACGTCAGCATATTAGAACAGTTCGTGTTCCTATTCTTTTACCCTTTTGTGTGGGAAACAAGAGGCTATGGAGCTAATGACATTTCTATATTTTGGATGGGACAGTACTTAAGTAATACTTGGAAAATCCTATTCCAAGCTCTTAGAATGACCGCACTGTTTTAAGTTGTATACTTATTAGAGACTTAAAGTTTCAGATTGACAAACATAAGATACATATATATTGTTTTTTCATAGAGAAAGCTAAATCAGTATTATTTTAGAACAAGAATGAATTGACTAATTCAAATATTTCAGTACATGTGGCCGTGAGGCTTCAAATCAATTTGCCTTAAGAAAAGATACAAAGATACCTCATCTTAAACTCGAACTGATAATACTATTCTTAAAGAAAGTGATTAAATTCAGAAGTTTTAACTTCTGTATTTTAATCTAATTGAGATGTTTGGTCCTTTTCATGTAAAGGACACTAAACTTCCTTCTTTTTCAAGAAAATACCAGTTTCCATGAACGCCATTGAGTTTTGGCATAAAGTGAGCTCCTGTGCACGTGGCCAAGGGAGGACGTCACCTTCAGTGGTTATATTGGTAAAGAATCTCAGTGAGCGGATTATTTTTCTGCTCCCCTTTCTAAAATCACCTTCAGGCAAAGAGAGCCAGAGAGGAAGCCCTGACAACTGAAATAACGCTTCTGTTGACTAGAAGACATCACTTACATGCAAGTTGGTCTCATGAGTTAGCACGACCACTGAGCAATAACAGATGAAACAGAAGCATACTCATGACGTTGATAACGTGCAGACGTGGCGGGTAGAGTTCCTCTGTGCGGTCTGCAGTCAGAAGCCACACAGGTACTCACACTCCTTCATGGACTCCATCACGCTCTAAGGTGGAACACTGTACCTGAAGACTTTTCCATTTAAAAAAAGGTTCTGCTTCTCTAATTCATCGCATTTTCCAATAGCAATTCCTAAATGTCATGAAGTGGTCCTTAAAGGCAAGGGACTGGAAGGTGATCACACCGTGCCACATCTGGTCTTAATAGAAGACATCAGAACACCTCTCCGACAACAGTGTGTCCTTCAGAATCAAGGCCTGACTCAGTTAAAAAATCAGATGAAATGTGAACAGAAAGGTTATCTGGTTCTCAAGACTCTGAAGACTCGTTCACTCCTGGCCTCTGCCTTTCTGAGTGTGTGATTGTCGGAGGTAATTGCAATACTGCTAAATTTGTGTCACAGTGCCAAGACCTCTTGTGCTTTTTTTGCTGGAGTTTGCAAAGTTTAAATGTTAGTGACAGAACACAGACTACCTTCTGAACGTGCTTTTTGTTTTGAAAGAACAAAAACCGCTGTCAGTGAATGCTTTAAGAAAGAAGTAACTCCAAGGTCCTGAAAATAGTTTCCCGTATTGCCAGAAGAATTTCAGTGCTTTTTAGTAAAACACTTGATATAATACCTTAAATCTTATTACGTGTGCACCAGGAAAAAGTTCCAAACTTTATGGAGATCCCCATTGGAAATATTGGGGAAACAATACAAATAGAATAAAAAACAAAACAAAACACCATTAAGTTTGCATATCTGATGTCAAGATGCTGAGGTAATATTGACTGCTTAAAAAAAAAAATCCCACCAATCTTTGCCTCTGTTATTGCTGAAAAAAGACATTAATACTGGCTGAGTTACCTTACTATATCAAAAGTGGGAGGGAGGGCTTCAGTAATATTTACTACTGGTGAGGAGGCATCGTGTTCAAAAGCAAGTAAACAAAAGTAGGTCAATGGGAAGATAGAAAACCACAGTTACATATTACCCTTTCTGTCTGTAGTGAGGGGGACAGTCCAACCCCAGTGGGGTTTCTTCAGCCTTTTCATGGTGGCCCCTTGGTGAATTTCAACATTAGTTGTTACCACCCACTCAGATTCCGTGTCCAAGTGAATCCTTAAAAATAAAATCCACAGGTTCTCAATAAATAGTTGCAGTTCCTCTTGAAGATGCCAGGGTAAAGTGCAGAGAGAAGCACCACAGAAGCCCTCTTGCTGGCTGATATGGCTTTGCCTAAATTCGGATTTGGTAGCCCACCTCATTCAGCGTGCTGAGGTCAGCCACCTTCTTGTCAGGCAGTGCAGGCCTAAAGGACGAAGGTGGTGGGGGAGAGGGGTTGGGATAGAGAAAGATCACTTAGTATTTGATTCAGAGAACTCGACTTTGTTCTCTTGACCCTTCAGATGCTTGCCCCCAGCCCCCCCACCTCCAGCCTTGGTCCCCAGCTTGACCTCGTGTTCTCAAGTCCACTTTAAGGGGATGTGGGGAACATTTTCACAGGCTTTTCAATGTAGAGTTGAAAAAAACACAGGTTGCCAAATGAGTTTGTCCAGCTCGAACCTGCATTCAGTCACACTCTAACTTCTGAAACCCAGTTATCTGTAAACCTTGAAAGGGTCTCAAAAAAAAATCACACGTAGTACCATAGAACTGAAAACCTCAGCCAGACTCTCCTTGAAACCTTGGCTTCCTGGTGCTTGTGCCCTGGGGGAAACCCAGCAACTACAAGACCTCTCAGGTGCCAGATTCACACGGAGAGATGCTCGGCTATCTTTGATAGAGGATTACTCTTCCAGGCCTCAGTGCATAACATCGGGGCGAATCCTTTACAACTCATCTGAAAAAGCATGTCAATGTGCAAAATCATTCCGTGGCAAATCCTCTCTTCTCCCTAAATACATTTTCCAAAGTACTAATAAGCATTTATGTGAAGTCATGTCAGAAAGTACTTCAAGCTGGAAAATCAGTAAGCACATCACTTGTCTTCATGAAAGACATTTCCTCAATGATTTCCTGATATGAAAGTACGCCTAAGCGTTCTCACAACTTCTCTCACAGTTTTTCCATTTCTCAGCCTCCTACCTTCTCTGATAAGAGAGAACGGAGCTTATAAACCAAGTTTAGCAGGTTCAGTATGGCTAGAGGGTTCGAATTCAAAAGTTTCACATTCAGCCACTTTTACCAGAAGACTGAAGATATTTATAGGCTACACATGAACCTTGTTTTAAGTGTTCGAAGAAGAAAGGCCAAAATGAAAATATAACAGTTTCTTGGTTTATCCTTTGAAGAGTTTCCTAACAGCAAATAGTTTTCCCCTGGCATGAATGTGCTCCAATTCATTTGGTGTTAACAGAGCCAGAAATCAATAGCTAGCTAATGTCAAGGGAGCCGCTTAAGGACACAAGGCTCAAATTTTGTCAACAAGTTCTACCGCCCTACATATTCTCATTCTCCGTCTCTCTCTCTCTGCCCACCTTCATCTCCTCTCCCTCCCTTCCTCTTCACCCTATGAACACCCTACAGCCTATGAACATCCCCTCTGAGCCCGATCATTCGGAGTGGTCAAGAAACCTTCGCTGACTAAACTTCCTTGCCTCTGTGTTGCATGAGGCTGATTTCTCAGCGTGACCATGTGCCCTGCTTTACTGGTTAGGAATCCTGCCTCTCGTTCCTTGTGTCTCTGCTCATGGTGCCCAGGGTGCACAGATGATGCTGACAAATACGGCTGACAGAGGATGGAAGTCCCCGTGCGTGCTTGTAGACCCCTGCACGCTGCATCAAAGAGCTCAAGGCTCCTGACCTTCAGGGCGATGGTGTCCTCCAGCCATACATGTCCTAGAGACCAGCCACTCCCTGTCAACACAGCCACTGGCAGAGTGGGCCCCAGGGGCCACTGTGAGGGCCATTCTTGAGTTGGCAACTAAAGGGAGCATGCTTCTGCCTGAAGGCTCAAACTTACACTTATATCTCAGTCCTTAGCCCACTAACGTCGAGAGAACTAGGGCTCTTGCAGAAAAGTCTGGTTCAGAGTCCATTTGTATCTAGTTAATTTCTTTTCCTTTTTAAAAAAAATTATTTTTTAAGATTTTATTTATTTTACAGAGAGAGAGAAGGAGAGAGAGAGCACAAGCGGAGGGAGCAGCAGGCTCTGCGCCCAGCAGGGAGCCCACCGCAGGGCTCGATCCCAGGACTCCGGGAGCATGACCTGAGCCGAAGGCAGACGCCCAACCGACTGAGCCACCCAGGCACCCCTCTAGTTCGTTTTTTCAAAAAAGCCTGAAATAGAGTCTCTGTTTGTTTCCCTGCTTGAAGTGTGTCATCTTTTCAAACAGCTAATATGGGACTTCCTCCTTCAGGTAAACTCCCCATTAAGTTAACATCACCCTAAGGCAAATGCGGTTAGAAAGGCAAATCTACTTCTCCCTTCCTCCATGTGCCCCACTTTTAGAAAATTCAGCAAATCAAAAAAAAAAAAAATTCACTTGCTGAAGGATAAGCTTCAAGTATCCCTACGCATTCCTCACTTTACAAAAGAATTAAATGGGGGGTCATTTCCTAGAGCAATTAAAGTATAATTTCCCCACTACCTTTCCTGATGGTGGAATTAGGTGGGCATATATTCCTTATCCAGATATAAATTACATTGGTAGTGCGTGATTTGTTTTTCTTTATCTGATGTTTTTAATGATCTCTGCATGGCAGAATCTGTTAGTTGCCCCACCATGTCCACTCCCCCCTTCTGCCTTAGTAAAAACCTGATTTTCAGCCAGGCACAGAGCTGCCGAAAATACAAATCATGTTTCCCAGCCTCTCTGAAGCTGACCAGGCATCAAGACTAAGTTGTAGCCACTGAGATTGACGTGGAGGTGACCAGATACCTCTTCCAAAGACAAGGAGCATCTCCCATTGTCTGTCAAGAGTAAGCAACTCCTCGGGCCCAACAAGAGGATCCCTGTTCCAGGGTCCTTTGCAATACAACCAGTGAGCTCACCCCAGTTTCTGCACCCTTCTTCCCGACCAGGCCTCTTTCTCAATACCGAGTCCCACCTCTCCTTCCCTGAAACTCTAATACATGTGCTGCCTTCCTGTGTGAGAACAGTGCTAGTAAGACACGAGCCTAACATGGCTTCCCAGGTGGTGGAGTAGATCTGCGCTGACCTATTTTCTCTCCCTCAGTCCCGCCACCAACAGCGCCTGCTGGGAAGTCAGCGGACAGGCTGCAGGGTCCAGGGGTTCGAGAGGAGGACCAACCCTAGCTGCTCGGCCCTGGGCTGTCGGCTTGCCTGGGATCGCTGCTGTCCCTAGCCACTCAGCTGACTCCCTTACTTTGGAGCCCATCAGCCCCGAGGAAACGGAATTTTCCCACATTCTTCAAAGTGTCTGTGTTCCTAAAACTTCACCCATTATCTTTACCTTTGGTCTGCTACTGGCTCCCTTGAAAACAGGTGTACTTTAATTTAGGGAGTTTTTGGCCTCCTTTTTTCTAAACCTTTCCTTAGCACTTCCACCAGTCACTCCCCCTGCCCACCCTGGCAGGGTCTTCCAGGTGCTGAGAAATCACCCTTGTAAATAGCTTTCATTTAGCTGGCACTGAGGACGCACCAGGCCTTGCTCTGAGAGGTGTACAGGGATTAACTAAGTCTCACCATAACCTGATGGGGTAGATACTGTTCCTACCCATTTTACAGAGGAAGAAATCGAGGCACTGAAAGTTAGGGGAACTTGCTTAAAGCAAAGCCACATGTTTAGCAAGTGGTGGAGCCAGAAATCCTCCCCAGAATCGAGAGCCCATGCCCTTAACTGTGAAGCAAACAGACCCCATCCCCCCGCTCCCCACACAAAGCATCCTCCCAAGCGTCGAAGGACGACACCACAACGGCCCCTGCCTCTGCGCCATGACATGGAATCCCCAACACCATGTCCTGTCATCCCTTCAGGGTCCAACCCAAACGCCACTTCTCCCTTGAGGTATCTGACTTCCGTCCCTCACACAGCATTACTCCTCGCCCCTATATGCTAGGGCGTTTTCTCTGCTACGCCGGCTCGAGAATCCTGCAGGTTCCTACTCCTTACGCCAGCCTCAGAGACCGAACAAACTGAGAACAGGGATCAAGTCCGTTCAGCTATGAATCCCTACTGTTGAATAGCCCGTGCTTCTCAATCAAACCTGGGTCAAGTTCTCATTAACGTGTCAGTGGCTGATAGGCCTTCATTATGTTACCTTTATCATGGGATATTTTTAACAACGTCCTAAGCCAGGAATTCAAGTCACCGTGATAACATTCTAAGAACTAACAAGGAGGAAGAAACCCCCGCCTACCACCCCGTACAGGAGAAGCTTTATCCTACCTCTGAGAGCCGTCGGGGAGCCTGCCTACTGGAAAGGCTGAATGTGGATCTGCAAGCACAGAGTGCTCGAGGGCTTCCAAAGAAAAGGAACTAGGTTGCCCCCTTCCTCTGTAGCCCACCTCCCCTCTCCCCTCAGGTATCCAGAACCCAGGGAAGAACAAAAGGCTAATACTGGCAGAAAAGGAGTTCAACCCGGATCCCCAGTGAACTGCCTGGAAGAGGAAACACTTTTCTCGCGACACTGGCTGCGATCTCCTGGCCTGGTGAAGGGCAGAACTGGGTTATCACAGCCCGCCACCTGCCTGTGGGCCCCAGCCAGAAACACTCCTCCCTCCTGGCCAGCAGCTCGTCTCAGGGCCAGAGCCGGGGGAGCTTGTGCGTGAAGAGACCTCTTCCAAGTGCTCTCCTGGCTATAATTAGAATTCTGCAAAGGCATTTATTTTTAAGAAACACAAGCACCGGGATGATGATTCAGCCGAATCTGCACTTGCCCAGAACCTCTCATCAGATCCACGGTTATTATTTTAGACTGAACAATATATTTCTCCAAACCCCTCCCCAGTCCAAACAAGGGAAAGATCTCAGAAGATTTTCCTATCGAAGGGCTCTCAGCCCGCCTTCTGTTTTAGGGGAAGCAGGGAAGGGGACTTCAAGTTTCCAGTAATACACTTTGTGGAAGGAAGGAGGGGGCGCATCCCTCAGCACACAGATGGATAATCCCAGCCTCGTCTGTTGTCACGTAAACATATCCATGGTGACTTAGGGTGACGGCTTGATGGCCTGGTCCCAGGTGTACCCTTATCCCCAACCTCAGGCCTGCATTCCTGGAGCCAGCTATCGTAGGGGCCACTCAGATGGGAGACACGTTGAAGGGGACAGGATCGTGGCTCCATAGAGAAAGTATTCTGTAGCACGGAAACCTTAATTTTCCATCCTTGTGACACATGGCGGAAATTCACACTCTGGGTTTTTTTTTCCCAAGTAAGCTCTACCCCCAATGTGGGGCTTCAACTCATGACCCTGAGATCGAGAGTCGCATGCCGTACCGACTGAGCCAGCCAGGGCCCCCCCCCTCCAGTGCTCTAGATTTCCAATGGGATCTTTTGTTCTAGTCTGTCTTCATCTTATATGGCTCGTGACTCATTGACTTGATCCAAATGTATATGTAAATGACGGCTCGTATTCACCCCTGCTTCCTAACCCTTGACAGTCCGGGGGAATGAACCACCTCCTCGAGTCTCGCACACACCTTGAGGCGGCCTCCGTGTCCAGAAAGAGCTTGGCTCGATTCGGTGTTGTGTCAGTGCGGCCACAAGGAGCCTTAGAACCAGAAAGTTCATGGCAGCATTTTGGGGACCAAGTGGGGACATGACATCCTAGGGCTGAACATACCAGCTGGTGTGTGTCTGTGTGAGACTGGGCTTAAGAAAAGAAGCAGTAACGTGGAAGGAGAGCCCACAGGGTTCCCCCAAAACCCTGCATCCCTTTTCTGCCCCTCTGACTAAGGCCTGTGTCTGGGGCATCTCCTCCCCTCACTTCTCAACCCCCGCCCCCTCTCCCCTCAGCAGTTGCTGGGGAGCAGAGGTCAGCAGGCCTGAGTGGCAGCCGGGCGGGGAGACAAAGGCTCCTGCAACTTGCTTGCTATTACTCACCCACAAGAATTTATTAAATAACACTTCGTGCTAAGTGCCTTGTAGGTCTCGGGGTTACACCAGGACAAACAGCAGCTCCTGCTCTCACTGGACCCAAAGTGCATTCCCTTTCTTCTGATGGAAATTTGCCTCTTGTTTCTCCCCTATGAGTGGGAGATACTTCGGGGACACAGCCCATCTATGTCCAGTTCAGGGCTGCCTGACTGGGAAGCACGGGCCTCACGTCTATTCATGCTTCTTACTCCTGTCTCCCCTGAGATCACAGCCCCCGAGGGTGGGCAATGTCATCGCCCATGTGTTCACCCACTCACCCTCACACACAAACACACCCATGAAGACCAGTTTAGCTCTATTCCTTGTGGACTCAGGATTCTAGAAAGGGATATACAGTAAGGGTGCAACTCTAACATGGACCTGTCAGTCCTCAAGGAGAGACCCCAGGCCTTCCTCTCTTGTCTATTCTGGCAGGAATCAGGTCAGGCTGGGCACCACTTTAGGACTTCTGACCTGTCTGGGTAGGCCTCAGCTGGAGGGCCACAGGAGGGGGGACTGGTTCCTTCGCACCTGTCACCCTCATTCCAAGCCCGTCCTGCTCCTCGCTCCCATTCCCTACTCCCCAGGACGGTAGGTACTCTGCTGGCAGGTGCAGGGCAGACAGCTGAAGCTGCCATGCAAGCAGACAGGCCTCCGCCCAAGAGATTCTGCTCAGCAGAGACTCTCCAGGCCCTGCCCGTTCTTCCAAGGCCTCCCGAGGTAGGCGGCTCTGGCCAGAGACCAGGAGCCACAGGTCCCTGTCTGAGATTCCAGGGCTCAGCCTCCCCTCCTTGCTGTGGCAGAGAAGCCCTCAAGGACCTCCGGTGGTGGCTGACCTCCAGGAGGCTCTTTGCTCACTCAGGTAAGGAGGTCTTCGTGGATACGGCTCATCACCCCCCTGGTTTCCAAGTGTCCCCAGGGACCCCACACCCTATGAGATCCCGGGGAAGCTAAGCCGGGCACTCCTTTGTCTGGGCTTTTAGAAGGAAACGCCACATCATGCAGGAGGCTTATTTCTCCCTCTCCTGAAGCCATTCCACTTTTCTCTCCTTTTTTTTGCTTCCCCTCTACTTTCCTTGCTAAGAAAATTATCTCCTTTCCACCTTTGGGGAAATTTTCTCATCCGGAATGGAAGGAGAATGGAATGACTTCTTAGGCCTCATTCAAAATATCTTCAATGTGATTAGACCATGGAATCAAACCGATTCTCTAGGACTTCATTATGACTTCGTGGCCTCCCTGGGGCAACTGCCTGGAGGCATTGCCGAGATCCTTCAAGACAGAACTGCGCAGGAACTCCACTGTCTAGCTTGGGGCCAGCAGTGAAAGGAGACCTTATCTTAAGATGGGGCCTAGTAACCTCTGTGACCCTGAGGGTCTCCAGCAGGGTGAGCCAAGCCCCCTAGAGCCACAAACCGCCACAGACACAGATGACCAAGAAGGGAAACCAAAGAGGGAGAAAAGGGAGGAAGAGAATCAGAAATAGCAAAGAAGAGCAAGGAGGGACAGAGGGGGAGAAGAGGAGCCAGAGAGCGGAGAGAGAACGAAGATGTTCTCAGGGGTCCTTAGGGACTCTTGCCCCACTTGGGAAGAATGTTCCACGTGGTCACTCCAATTGGCATGAGTTGCTTTCATGCTGACACGGGCAGCCCAACCAGAAAACCACTGTCTGCTCACCCCTATGCTCCCAGGTTGCGGCTATAAGCAGTAAACCAAGAAGTGTGGACTGTCAGAGACAGAAAGGACCCCAGGGAGTATTCTTGGGTCTCCGTAGGGGAACTGGTGGCATTTTAGGTGGAAAGGTTCTTAATGGGGGAGGATGAGCTTTGCAGGAAGTTTACCATCTTTGCCCCCACTCCCCGTCCCCGGGATCTATCATTATAACAAGGAAAAACTTCCCCTCCTCCCACCTCATTTCTAATCCTTGTCCCCTGAGGGTGTTCCCCTCCGTCTGCTGCTGAAAAGCCAGCCGCAAGGGGACCAGGCCTAGCACTGGGAAGCAGTTGGTAGAAGTTCACAGCAGGCCTTAAAACCTGGATCTCAACCTCGATCTCCCTGTCTCTTTTAGAACCACAGGAAACAATTTGACTGTTCTGTGTGGAAGGTGCTTGAAACACTCCTAGGGGAGCAGAGGATGACAAAGGACTTGTAGGTGGAGGGTGTGGGACTCACTGTTTCCCTCTTGAAACCTTGCCCTGAGCTGACACTAGTGCGGCCTTTGCTGCTTGCCCTCCCACCCAGCTGACTCTTCTTCTGTCAACCCAGTGACACCGATCCTCCTTTCCAGAAGGAATGTTCAGACAAGTGCAAAACTGGAGAGGAATGCAGGGCTGGACGTAGCTCCAGCTGTAGGCATGAGGTCGGCAGGGATATAAAGCCACTAAAATTATCCCAGCACAGAAAGGGGCTGGGACCCCACAGCTGATGGGCCTCTTGCCTGTTATGGTAATTTTCCACCCTTTGGGCCACTCCCAAGCTTCATTATGGCACCCAACACATTTAGAAATGATCTGATGGCCTTATGTAATGCTGAACAAAATAACACAGTGACAGAGCCACCAAACCCTTCCTACTGCTGGCCATTCTACCATAGGATGCCCGGAATTTTGGTGGGGTTATTGAGTCACAACCAGATGTGTCCCTTTCTCATTTCCTCACCAAGTCAAGATTACCTGGAGACAAGCCTGCTTGGTGAAGGCCAGGGGCAGAAGCTGAGAAGCCGCTTTCCTCCAGACACACCTCTAGGAACCAGGGTGTCCTGGGCTCTAGTCTGTGGCAATGGCAGAAGCTGGGATCTGGAGAGGGAGGGAGGGGCTTGGTGCTTCCATCCTTCTTGTCCTCCCTGCCTCACGCAGCCCTTCATTTTACTTTCAACCCTTGCCTCTCTGTCCCCTCAAGCCCCTGTGACCCCCTACCCAGCCCTGAAACTCAGAAAGCAGGTTTTAGGAGGAATTAGTAACACCCCGTAACACCTCAATCCACTTGAAACTTCAGCCAAGATATTTGCCCTCTAGAATCTTTTCCAAACTGGGAAAGGAAGTGGCAGGGGCTTCAACTACCAAGGATGGCCACGGTCTTTCTGGGCTTGCTCATATGAAATGGTCCAGAGGAACCCACAAGCCACCTGTACTCCCCTGATGGTCAAACTCTTCCAAAGTCACCCTGCCCCGGTTGTGAAAAAGAAAATCCCTAAGACCTGACCCACTAGAGAGAGTTGATGGAGGGAGACTCCTGGGAACCAGTGCTGTGCCTGGGAGAAAGGGCTGTGGGGTTCCGGGGCTGGTTGTAGCTACTCTTTGCCATTTTGGAGAAGTTTATGTTTTCACTGAACCATGAGCCATCACCTCTGTGCACCTGGGGCCTGCCCTGCTGGGGCTGGGATCGACTTCGGGGTGTAGAGGGAAGTGGGTGGTGGAACGGAACCCCCATCTTCCTGCAGGTCTTCCTTCCTGACCCCTCGGTGATGACTGCCCTCTCCCTATTGCCTTTCTCCCCATCCCCAGGCCCACTTCCTACTTCCGGCCGACAGGAGGGATGAGGGTGAGTGGGGCCCCAGACACTAGAAGGTGGCTTTGCACTCACAACTGCGGCAGTCTAAGAGCCGTCCTCTGCAGGCACAGGCGTGGTTGCTTGCCTTGGCTGCGTGACAAAGTAGCCAGGGATTAGGGTATGGGCATGGCCTGGGGGTGACTGAACACCAGTTTCCCTACTTGGCCCCTGGAATGACCAGCCAGGCTCCTCCCAGGGCGTCTTCAGTGAAGCCCAACCATGGGAGTCAGGCCGGGGTCACACCCTCTAACTTCACCTCAGCACCTCAGGCTCCAGGGGCCCAGGCAAGCCTGGGAGGAGCTGAGCCCCAGATTCAAACTCGGCCTCCTCTGCCCCCCTCAGCAGATCCAGTGCCTGGATCCTGACATTCTGTTGTTTTCTTAAATCAACCCCCAAATCAGTTCTCCCATTCTGACTGATCAAACCGTGGCTCTCCGAGAGTGGTCCCTGCACCAGCATCATCAGCATCCCCTGGGAACGTGCCAGAACAGCAGGTCCTCAGGCCCAAACCAGATCTGCTGAATCACAAACCCTGGGGAAGGGGCCCCACAGCCTGTTTGAACAGCCCTCTGGGGATCCTGGGCTTGCTCGTTTGAGAAGGGGGTGTAGGATCCTTCTGTCTATCCACAGCTGGGCCCTTGTGCCGTGGGCAGCCCCCTTTCCAGCCCGTGCGGATAACCCACCCGCTCCTCCTTGCTCCCACCCGATGACGCACCTCCTTCACTGGCAGGATAAAAGCCCCTTAATGCGCAATCCGCCAACTTCTATGTCCTCTACCCGACCTGAAACGCTCCCTCAGATCCCCCCTTCCTTCACCCCTACGATCTGCACAGCTGGCTTCCGCAGGTGCAGACAGGCCCCTCCACACTCCTGATCCAACCTCTCTGCCTGTTCCTTCCCCATCTCCTGTTCTGCTGCTTCTTCCTCCGGGCTGCTCAGGGCCTGCCCGCGCTTCCTTCTTTCCTCACCGACTTATCCAGCTAGCGCTGTCACTTCTAAGTAGATGTCTCTACTGTCGTGACCTCTAGTCCTCAAGCTCCACATCTGCATTTTCAGCAGCTTCTAGGGATCTTCCCCAGGGTTCCTGAGAAGTGGCTGCTCAAATCCCACAGTCCAGGCTCCAATGCACCTTTTTCCCTTATTGTTCTCAGGCCACCAGCACCTGGCACGGCCTCTGACTTCTCTCTCCGCAGCCAGTGTCTGAGATCTTGCTGGCTTTCTCATCCCTGGGCACTCGTGGGAAATTTTTCTGGTTAAAAACTTAACATGCCTTGGACTGCAAAGTTCCTGTGGATGAAAGTAAAATAGATGTGACAGGAATGGTCTGAAACCCCCACACTGCCACTCGGTGCATCAGTCCGTCAGGTGGCACGCTCAGGACTTTGGGGTGTAGAGGGCAACGCGGGGCTTTATCAATGGCTCGATGTCTGCTGCAGACCGGGAGCTCCTAAGGGAAGATGTAGCCCTCCTGGGGCAGCTAAGCTGACAACTCAGAGAAAAGGGCCCCTCGCCTGCTTCCTGAGTAACCAGATTGCCACTTCTGGGTCACTGGCTCCCTGCTACGTGACCCTCCGAGAAGGGTTTACATGTGCGCAGTCCTCTGAGACATATGCTACTTTGTTCAGGGATGCCGATGAATGGATGACTGCATCAGAGAGGGGGAGAGATAGGGTTACGGTGAAGGTCAGGGTCAAGAGGCAAGGGTGCTGGTCAGCATCAGAGGCAGGATCAGCGTCAGGGGCTTGTGCAAAAGATCTGAAGTCATCCTACTCCCTAAAAGGACAAAACCATGCTGAAGTCCCCCCTGTTCTCCAGCTTCTCTTGCTGCAGGAGCTCCCCAGCCCTCCCTCCCCCACCTCTTCTTCCCTCCCTGTCAAAGCCTGGACCCCAGTCATCTCAGTCAACACCTTCTGGCTGTAGATTCTGGACCTTGGTTTGGCAGTGGGAAGTGGAATGGGGACAAACAGGGAAACTTCCTCAGAACTGACAACAGAAACTTCCTGTTCTTCCAAAGACAGAACCAACACTTCTGTCTCCCTCCCCTTTCCCAGAGCCAAAGGACCCGGGCTCCAGCCCCAGTCCCATCACTGACCAGCTACAAGACAGCACAAGATAACAAACCTGGGTTATGTTCTGGTTTCTTCCTCTGACAGTGAAAACTAAAACTCTCCCTTCTTACTCTACAGGATTAATGTGACAATAATGACATGCTTGTGTTGAAAGCAGTTCACCATGAACAAATCGCTCTCACTACATCTTCTAAGTTGATCCTATGACTCCTTGAGAGAAAGAGGCAAGGGAAGCGTTTTTATCCTCTTGGACGGATGGGCAAACCAAGGCTCCTGAAAGGCTCCTTGCCAGGCCGCAAGGCTGAGGGGCGGCAGAGTTGGGGCTCGTGCTGGACCTCCGTGGGCCATACCACCGTCCGGGGCGCAGCGAGAGCGTCCTGTGACCCAGCGTGCTGCCGGTATTCATCAAAGGGGCATTTTTTCTCCCGTATAATTATGGCCCAAATATCGGCCAGTGGTTATCCCCGGTTACTTTAGGCCTCCTCAGCTTCTCCAATCTGTCATTTGTCAAGTGAGTCATTTTGACCTAAGAAGTAGGTGTGAAATCATGGGCCTCAGGCTAAGATGGGGGAGGGTGGAGTCAGCAAGGAAGAAGCTGAGCCTGCAGGTATTTCTGATGCCACGATCCAAAGAACGATCATGAATTCTGCCAGGCACGGAGGGCTACAGGCTTTTAGGAAACTTTCATCAGTTCTAACAATCCGATCTTCTGGCTAAGGGAACTTAAGCCTAGGAAGGTGACATGACAGGCCTCGCGTCACGGGGCTCACAAGGAGCTGAGCTGGCCCCAGACGCAGGCTCCTCCCACACCGCCAGGATTTGGGGATATCCTTCATCTCTTGCTGTCTGGAGCCTATCCCCTCACCTGAGTCTACAACTGACTGGCGGTGGCATCAGAGCAATGGGGGTAATATGCATAGTGGATCCTTCTCCACAAGGAATGCCCCAGAATGAGGGGCGGTCCTCTTGGAGATCTCGGCCTGGTTCAGATGCCACGCCCAGGACACAGCTTTATCCCCACGGGCCATGACAACCCACGGATGTGTGTGTGTTGGGCCTTGAGCCAAGGAAGAGGAAACAGTACTCACGACTTGTCTCTCCTGCCGAGCCGTCTCGGGGGGCTTGCCTGTCTCCTTCGGGGGGACAGGGATTTCCCCCGGCTTCTCAATTGGGTTGGAGAATGGGCACTTGCAGGTTTCAGGATCTGAAGGAGATGTGAGGAGTTACCACACTGGGTCCGAAAGGAAACCGCCCTCGCGTCTTCCTACAGCATCCCCCCACCCCCCCAGCCTGCCATGATCCCGGAGCTTAGGAGGTACTGAGGGGAACACTTCCAAGGGGGCGTACTGACAGATGTTGCTGGCTCAGTCTGCACTGGCAAGGAGCAAAGGACCCCTTCCCAGAGGCTGAGACGATTACACTGTGCCCCCTTTTCCACAGCAGAGGAGCAGAGCCCCATGCCTCAGCCTCGTGGGGCTGCCTCTGGGTACTATCTTGTGAGGGCGAAGTCCCATCTGCATTGCCCCAGAAACTGGCTTGCTCTTTCGGACTCTCCCACCCCACACACAGGCATAGAGTGGTTTCAATTTATCCAGAATCTCTGTTCCAGGTCCCTCGGGGTGAAGATGACAAGTCCCCAGGCGCTAAGCAGAACCAAGCCTGAGGTCAGCAAAATCTCTTTCCCCTGTGGTCCTCCGAGTACACACAGGCTTTCTCTCAGTGACTCCACAAGCCCCAGAGGGATGAGGACAAGCAGGCATGATGTCACCATGGAAGTGACATGGGAGAAAGAAGAAGGGCTCATGAGTGTCGTTTCTATGAAGCCAGCACAGTGAATGCTCCCTTGCTATTGTGACACCAGGTCAGAATTTGATGGCAAAATGCGTTGCAATTTATAAAGCAAAGAAGGGATATAATGTGACTCTGCAGAAGATTCTAAAGCAGGGTGCCCCCCTCATCCTCGTGTGCCCAGGACCTTCCCGGTTTTAAGTAGGAAAAATGTCACGACCTGGGAAACCCCCCAGTTTCAGGCAAACTGGAATGATTGGTCACCCTATCATAAAGACCAAAACAACAAAACAAAATGAGAGCCTCAATCTAAAATGACTAACATTTTAGATTTGATTTCCTAGAAGGAAGTACAGGCCAAGACATGCTTTAACTCTAACATCTAAATTGACTTTAGCTCCAGTTTTTGAAGCAATCTATACAAAGAGAAACTTTAATTGTCCATGTCAAATAGCAAATGAATTACACTTTTTGTTTTAATAGGGTGGCTACTAAGCAAGATAAACTCAAGGAGCTTTAGACCATCCCAGAAACATGGGGCATGAGGCAAGAGGGACACAGAGGATAGGGATAGAACTCTCTTGCATCACTCATTCGCCTTCCCAGCACCTACCTTCATTCTCATGTCCCTGGCATATTTCTCCAGCTCCTTCCTTATGTCAGCCCTTAACATCTTTGAGACATTGAGGACCAACTGCTTCCACTCAATGGGCTGGAAGCTATGAGGCTCGTGGGGGACGTACAGCCCGATCTTGACCTTCTTGACTGTGTGCAGGTACTTCTTGTAGGAGTCTTCAAAGTCAAAGATGAGGTCACTCAGAGTCCGAAAGGTCAACGGCTTGTCCATCAGCTCAGCCCTTCGGCTCATGCCCAGTGAGCCATAGCGGCCATTGCAATAAATCCCCAGCACAACGTGGTGAAAGTAGTTTCCTGAGAAGTAGGTTTTAAAGCTGATGGGGAATCGCTCGATGGAAGGCTGTCCATTGGTTAAGTATCTTAGATCATCTGAGTCAAGGAAGAGAAAGGAGGCCTTGAAAATTCAGAGCTTGGACTCCCAGGAAGGGAAGTGGCCCATACAGGCAAAGTAAGTGTCCATCCCTCTGCCTCTGAGGCTCACACCTAACCTATCCAGACTAATCCTTTTAGAAAAGATTCACTTGATATTTCGAGTACCTATTACATGGTGCATGCCGAAGACAAATTCAAAGGGGACAATGAGAAAAACTTGCTTTCTACTTTAGTAATTAAATAAATGCAAAACAAAATCATGGCTTTTTCCCCTCCCTTAGTTCTCTACAGGGTATGATGAGTATTAAAGGCTTTTTTTATGTAATTGGAATGACGTTCTCAGACATTAATTCTGGCTGGAGTGTGTGGGACAGAGCAGAAATTGAAGGCCTCTGCAATGTTCCAGGAGAAAAATGAAAAACAGAATCAAGGCAAGGCAATGAGATGTAAAAGAAACAGACTGGGGCACCTGGGTGGCTCAGTCGGTTAAGCGTCCGCCTTCAGCTCAAGTCATGATCCCAGGGTCCTGGGATTGAGTCCTGCATTGGGCTCCCTGCTCAGCGGGGAGTCTGCTTCTCCCTCTACTCCCCCTCCCCACTCATGATTTATGATCTCTCTCTCTCTCATGCTCTCTCTCTCTCAAATAAATAAATAAATAAAATCTTCAGAAGAAAGAAAGAAACAAACAAACAGACTGGTTGATTATCTGGATGGGAAGGCATCAGAATAGGTCACACCTGCCCCTCATCTTCTCCTCTCATGGGCCCCAGCACACCCATGCCAACAGCCTTGGGTATCACACAGAAAGCTGCTGCCAGCACCCAAACCTCAGGCTCCCGCCATTCCCCAACACACTTGGCATCACAGATTTGCTTTCCCCACTTATCAGCCCATTTGGATCGAGCAACCCAGCCTCTTACTGTTGTATCGGTTTGGGACCAGCAACCCGACAGGCACAGCATCAGGTAACTACCTCCCTGACTCACACGATGGAGCGCTGGACAAGAAGTACCACACCCTCAAGCCCATCTCAAAATCCCAGGAGAGCCCCGGCAAGGACCCAGTATTTCAGGAGAGGCATGTTGCAAACTCACGGTGTCTCTTTTCTGCTGAAAACCTGTGGTGACTCCAGGGTGTTCCTGAGGTAAATAATAATCCAGGTGCTCCCCATGGCAGCCTGTGCGTGGTAAGCGCTCAGTCAGTGGATACAGTTCTCCACGCTCTGAGAGTCTGTCTTCACTGTTTCTGGCCCCCACTCCAATGGGTTTCCCACACAGAGACCAGAATGTTCTATTCAAGCCAAAATTTGGTACGTGTCAACTCTTTTGCTTCAGTTTTCACTGTCTGTCATCTTCTCCAGACTTGGTACAAATCCTTTACCAAAGTCCTGCCACGATTCAGCCCCTGCTCCTCATTCCTTTGTCCAGTTTCTTCCCCCCTACACACACCCCCCGACACCCTGGACCAGCACACGGACCCACAGTCGACCACGAGACGTTTTTGAAGGATATGCCGAGACCATAAAGAATCCACACCCATGCCCTTCCCTCATAATGGGAAGTCATCTATAACTGGAAGTCTTAAATGACTTTTAAATGACCTTGACATTACAAAGCTATGAGACCAATTCAACAAAACGCCATTAAACATACTCTGCATCACACGATGCCCCCTATTGCACTAGAACTTCTCTTATGGCTTCACTCACACATCAGCCTTCTAGTGCAGGGGATTCAACCTGGCAGAGATCTTTGGGGTCTCGTAAGAATCATGAATGAGGAGGATGCTGCTCTCTTCACACAGGCGGCACCCCGACTGGAACAGCCTCACTGCTCTCCCTTCCCTCCTTCCCCCCTTCCCCGACCTTCCTCAGTATGAGTTCAGTACCCACCCCTGTAGCACCTGGTGCTTAATATCCAGTGTTGTCATTGTGTGTCCGTTTGCATCTTGTAGGGGCGGGAGAAGTGTTTTGCATGCTGGTGTCTGTCCCCGGGTGTAGCACAGGCCTGGCACACAGAAGTGCGTCATTACTGCTTGCTGCAAGGATGACCCTCCATTGTGAGGACACCTTCCTTAGACTTCAAAAGAATGCCTCAGTGAGGGCCAATCCAGAAGCCAGCCCACAGCCCTGAGGTCAGCCCCATCCTCTGCCCTCAACTGAATCACAGATAGCTCCTTTCTATAAAGTTACCTGTTTTCTCTTCACTTCCTCCTGTGAGATTAACCGGCAGTGAGGGAGTGAAATCACAACCTTCTGAGTCCCCTGACATCCGTTCCTGCATGTTTTCTGAGGTAAGCTCTCTGGGGCTGGAATAAGGGCATTCCTTCGTTGTTTTAGTCAGGATAACGAACCTTTACTGGGTGCGTATCTCCTGTGCCAGAGAGCCTCAGGTAGGGCTGTGGAGCCAAAGATGAAGAACGCAGCCCTCCTCTGGAAGCCTGTCGGGGAGACAGACTCAAAATGGACACAACATGGTCAGTATGGCAGTTCCTCAAAAGGGAAACATCAAGATTTGCCATATGATCCAGCAACTGCTTCGGGGAGTGTACCTACAAGAATTAAAAGCAGGGACTCGAGCAGGTACTTGCACACCCCTGTTCACAGCAGCATTACCCACAGTAGCCAAAAGGGGGACGCGCCCCAGGGGCCCGCGGATGGATGACTGGATACACCGAATGTGACGGATACATACAACGGGATGGTATTCCACCTTAAAACGTTAGGAAATTATGGCTCGTGCTACAACATGGATGAATCTCGAGGACGTTAGGATCAGTGAAATAAGCCAGTTACAAAAGGACTAACACTGTATGATCTCCATTTCTGAGCTATCTGGAGTAGTCAAATTCATAGAAGTGAAAGTAGAATGGTGGTTGCTGGGGGCAGAGGAAAATGGGGAATTAGTGCTCGGTGGGCCTCACAATTTCAGTTCAGTTGGAGAAGAGGAAGTTCTAGAGACGGCTGGTGCCCATGCTTGTGCGACCACGTGAATGTTCTCGATGCCACTCAACCGTACACTTAGACATAGTTAAAATGGTAATTTTATGGCATGACTATTTTACTACAATTAAAAAAAACACACTCACAATACATGTATGTCAAGCCATTATGCTGTTCACTTTAAACTTACACAGCGCCGTATGTCAATGCCGTCTCGGTGAAACTGAGAAGAAGCACCCCAGCGGGATGTGTGCTGTGAGAGAGGCAAGCCCAGCGCCCCCAGGGAGAGCAGAGAAGAGGCCATGGGGTGACCACACCAAAATTCATCTTGTGGGATAAGCAGAGTCAGCCACATGGAGAAGAGGGAGGGGGCAGGGGACGGGAGAGACCACCAGTCCATCCTGTCACAAGTCGCCATCACTAGAATTTGTTCCATTTTTAGGGCCATCAGGAAGGCCTTGGTACCTGGAGGAAGTGGGCATGGAGACGGAGGGGACAAGGAAGTGTGGATGAGGGCAGGGAAGTGCCTGAGCTTTTCTAGGGACGAGGGAGCAGCGCGTGCCCAAGCTCCTGGAAGATCCGTCCAGCGTCCAGCCTGCTGGGGACGTGCCTCACCACGTCTAATAACAAACTGTCACCTGAATCAGCCATAGCACTTTAGTGCCGTGTTAAGCCCCTTCACGGTCAGCGAGGACCCCCAAAATGCTGCCAGGATTTGGAAGATGAACCAAAGTTCTCTGTCTCCAGCAAGCATGTGAAAGCGTGCGCGAAGCACTGAGGAGCAAACGAAGGGGCTCTCCGTGAATGAATCCTGAACTCTGGACTAACATCAAGAGAGAGAAAACAAGGAAGGACAAGACGGGGGACACAGGCTTCCAAGCAGAAGCCGAGCTGACCTGTTTCAAAGTTGTTGAGGTGCCATTTGTTTCCCAAGAACCCCCAGAGGGGCGTGTGGGAGACACAGACAGATGACCCAAGTCATGTCCTTCACTGTGCTCGAGAGAAAAGCAGGCCAGAGGAATGCTGACAGGAGCAAAGAGAAAAGACAAAGATGCTGTAACTTTTGGAATTCAGGTCTGTGTTTCTCGTCCGTGTCCAAGAGTCAAATTTCCCTGCGTTCAGCAGTGTGAGCCCCGTTCCTCCACCCTTCCCCACCTTCTCGGCACTTCTCTGAAATGTCACATTGGTAAGAACAAAGGAAAACAAACAGCACACTGTCCTCTGATTTGGACAGGCCCAGAGGCCAGTCACAAGTGCATCCCTCACAATCCGAAAAGAATTGATTAATCCAGGAAAACCTAAAGTAGTGCTCGGGTCTGTACAATTGCGCAGGGACGCGGCTACTGTGTAAAGCGAGACGGCCTCCGCCCGTGTGCGGAGTCTGAAGGTGGCTAGTCCGCCCAGGGAAGGGCCCGTGCTCGGGCTCTCCCTCCCTGATCCTCCCAGCAAATCCCCAACAACTGCTCACCCCCATTAAACTCACAGGAGGCTCTGCCCCACAGCTGTGCCTGACTCCTGTCACAGAAGAGTCCCCGGAGCCATCTCCCGCTTCCAGTCTGTTCTGCCCTCCAGCGGGGCTCCCCGGACACACATCTCATCTGCTTTGTGAGGAGCAGGAAGGAGGTAGGACAGAACTGTGGGAGAAGAGCCACAATAGGGCTCAAGTTCCCATTTTTCAAATGTCAGTCTGGGCACCTGTGGACAATCTCTTTCAGACGAGGCCGGCCAGTGCCCTGCAGACTGCAGAGGGCCAGAAACACCCCTTCTCACGAACGTGTCCAGGAGACCAAGTCCACAGACTGCACCTGTCCTCCTGTCCCCAGTCTGATTCTGAGCCACCGGTCCTTCCACTGACGTCACACTAGCCCCTTTCTCTCCTGGGTTTCCTTCCAGCTCTCTAACTTTCCTTCTTCGTCTCTGTCACGGGCTTATTGTGTCCAACTAAACCAAAAAAGGGTGAGATTTCGTCCTTGAACTTCTCTTCTCGCTCCTTAGACAGCAGCTACCACTACTCCCTGAATACTCGCAGCTCCCCAATTTCTATTTCCAGTGCAGAGCCCCCTTCCAAGCATCACACCCTGGATACCCCACCCCGACATCCCACCCCTCCCCACGTCTCAAATTGAACATATTCAAATCTGAACTCCTCTCCCCATAAATCCAACTCTCTCCGCAAGTCCTTCCCTTGGGCTGCAGTGCACTTACCCGATCACCCTGTTTTCCAAGCAGGAAATGTGGGCTCGTTGCCTCTATCTCCTCTCGCACTTGGAGCTAATCAGCACACAAGTGGTGTTGATGACCCCAGCTCCTTCCTCCACCTTCCTGGCTACGGGGCCGAAGTATCTCACCTCTCGGTTGCCCTCATCCCTCCAGCCCATCCTCCACAAACTGTCACCCAATCCAGAAACCGTAATGGCTGACTCCTTCCTCATCAACTCCTGCACTCAGTTGGCCTCTAAGTCCTGGAAATTCTATCTCCTTGATGTCCCCTCACTACCATTCCCCTGGCCAGGACCATGGCTCAAGCATCTCCATTTCCCTCAGGGAGCAGCCCCAACTGGCTTTGCAGATCCAGCACCTTCTCCCGTCCGCCCTTCAGTCAGCCCGAAGAACTACCTCTCTAACATGCACTCCGGATCGTGTCGTGCCTCTGCTGCAGAGCCTCCACAAGGGCTGCCCCTGACTTCCAGAGGAGGGTCATACTCAGCACGGCACTCCACGGCCCACCTGGTCTTTCCTGGGACCACCTCCCAAGTTCATGTCTTGCTGCGTCCCCTTGGCCACCGTCCCTTCCAGCCATCCACCGCAAACGACTGCAGGTTTCTTTGCTCTTCTACCAGATCGTATTCTGTTGCCTTCTGATGCCACTAAGTCAGCGCCATCACAGCTTTTCTGGACCATATTTCCCACAGGCTGAGGAGCCAGGAGTCTGGCGGAAAAGGGGACAGAAAGTATGGGAGAGCCCAGACCCTTGTTTCAGCTCTACGTTCCGCAGAGTCAAGATGCTATGCCATTGCTTGGTCTCCTCCACAATCCATTCTTAGAATTTTCCCCAGAGATAACCCCACTTCCCCTCGAGTGTCTACTATCCTGTTGCAATGCCAGAGACATGCAAAAAATAATGATACATGCTCTCTGGGCAGTCCCTCTAAGTTGGAATTCTCCTTGTGACTAGTGGATCTGGCCTGGAGCTGGGCCTGGTGCAGCTAACAGTTTACACTGACGATGAACCAAGGAACCAAGCTCTGATTTGGTTCAACTGCAGAAGGTGAAAGTTAAAAGAGAAGCACCAGGGGAGCTGGATAATTTCCCCGAAGGAGACAACGCATATCACCTCTGTGAGTCTAGAACAACGAAGGCACAATGGGCCCCATAGTGAGGCCACCGTCTATGGAGTAAACTTGAGCAAACATAACTTCAAGGATACATGCCCAGGATGACAGCTTCAAGGCATTTGATAGGCAAGGACTCCCGAGTCATTTCTTTCGCTGTTTCCATTAACCTGTAGGGTAGAGCACAGCAAACCATCTCAGGACTTATTTGATTATGCAATCTGTCTGTCGGTCAATCCATCAAGGTGCCTGTCTCCACACCCGGTGCCATGCAGCATTAGAGAGGGAAATGACAGAGCTCACTATGCAGGATGCCGCAGCCAAAGGACATCTGGACCCGGCCGAACTAAATGCCTAAATTCTCCACTCCTCTCTCCAAGAGTTAGTTCCTGGAGGTTAGTGCCTGTATGCTACGGCATCCTCTCATTGCCCTAGGACAAGGGGCATTACAAAGAGCAAGGAAAGGAGGCCACATAAAACAAACTTCAGGGCGGCCTGGGGGGCTCAGTTGGTTAAGTGTCCAACTCTTGATCCCAGCTCAGGTCTTTATCCCAGGGTTGTGAGTTCAACCCCTTCATTGGGCTCTATGCTGTGTGTGGAGCCTACTTAAATGATATACTCTGAAACTGCATTGCCAAAAAGAAGCCTGAAATTGTGTGATGCTGGACTTGAAGCCTACTCAAAAAACAAAAACAAAAACCAACTTCACAGGCCTCCTGCACCCCTGTAAGAGTTAGTCTCCCCCATGGAGCTTAGCTGTCAAGAGTGGCCCATCCCCTAGCCCCTAGCCCCTAGCCCCACCGCCAACCTGGCCCTGGGGCACCCCCGCACCCCCACCCCTTACGTACCAGGATGTTAGAGCAGGGGATACAGGGATAAAGGGTGGGAGAGGGAACTGGCAGCTTTCAAGGAGAGAGGTCCCCTGGCCCACAGATCATGCACCACTTACCCACTCAGCGGTCTCATTTTCCTAATTTCAAAGAACTGGGTCCCTGTATGATTGTATCTGCGTGAAGTATGTAAAGGGAAAGTGACAGAAAACTCCAAAAGACCCGGTGATCCAGCAGAGGAAGCTATGCATTGATTTCTTAAAGGGATGAGGAATGAAGAGTGAGGGGCTTTCTGGAAAGTGTCCAGTAGCCAGAAAGTAGCCAAGAGCCTCTTACTTCTCACTGTCCTTCCCTGAAAATCTAATTTCTAACTTATGCTTCAAAACACCATGGACCTTTATAATAGCTATTTTCAATCTGCTCTGTGTTCTGTTTAGTTGAATACATGTCTTAATTCACTTATTAGACTACAAACTCTTTGGGAGTTAGGACCATTTATTTATTATCTTTATATCACCCACAAAGCCTGGCACAAGTTCAACATATACCAGTTAGCAAATATTATTAAATGAATGAGGAATAAGTGAATAGATGGGTGGACAGGTGGATGGATAAATGGCTGGATTGATGGAAGGGTAGATGGATGAATAGAAGGAAGGAGGATGAATGGAATTGATGCAACGGAAAGGTCAGTGGATGGATGTATATAGATGGATGGATGAATGGATGGATCGTTGGATGGATGGTTGATGGATGGAAAGAATGAATAGAATGGAAAGGTGGATGGATGGATAGACAGAAGAGTTGAGGTGGATGGATGGGTGGATGGATAAATGGATGGAAGGGGTGGATGGAATGGAAGGGAAGATGAAACGGAAAGGAGGATGGATGGTGGGTAAGCAGGTGGGTGGCTGGACAGACGGATGGATGGAAGGAAAGGATGATGGATAGAAGGGTGGGTGGATGGCAGTAGGGTTTCTTAGTAGTGCGCAGTCTCTGCAGCAAAGTTTACTGGACTGACACTAGACCATGGTTATTAAGTCTGAGAAGATGACACTATTACCCACAACTTGGGAGTTAGCTGGTTGTCCAGAAAGTGTCAGGGACTGGCAAGCCTTCACCAGGTCATTCTGAAGGAGACCAAAGATTCCCTGATGTCATGCTCTCGGAAACTAGATCTTGATTTTTTTTCAGAGCCTAAAGTAAAGTTGTTTTACACGTTTCACTTTCCTGCCTCAAAGTCCTATAGAAAAATTGCATGTTGGGAAGGTGCTAATGAATCAAGAAGTTGTAACCTGGCAGGGGGTATGAGAGTAGATGTGTGACCCTACAGTGGGACAAGCAGTGGCCGAAGGTGGCGCTGAGCACCGTCCCGGGGAAGGTTAGGATTCCCTCCCGACAGGCATGCCTGACCACTCAGACACAAACACACGTAACAACTACCGGAGGGTGGGGGGCGGGGGCTCATTATAAGCTGACTCTGGGCTCCACCCCTGGACATTCCAATTTCAGGCCATGGTCCTAACCCTCGATGTCATTCAGTCACCCTGCCTTGGACTATTGTGATGGACGTTCCAGGGTGAGAGCCAGAAGATGATTTTAACAAGCTCACCAAGCTGTAAATTATCAGCACGAGCCATAAGAAGAGCCCTTCACAGTATGTAGGCTTGCCCAGTTTTTGAAAAATACAATATAAAAAACCATCGAGGGAAAAGAGAAAACAAGGGGGCTATGTAACCTCATTGTGAAGCAATTTTTTTACTTGACCAAAGATCCCATTCAAACAGTGATATTCCTGGTATATTTAAAGTAGAATTCAGTAGGCAAAAAATTCCACCTGTATGCCTAAATTTCTCCCTGTTCATAAATCTAGTCTATACACCTGGTGCATAAAGTGAGACAAACCCATAATAAAATAACCAAAAATTGCCTGGCCTTCCTTTCTCAGTTCCTTACAGTTATGAGCCCCAGAAAGTGAGCTGGGGTGGGAAGCCTCTGGTAAACAGCCTTCAGAGTGAGAGACTTACTGAGCCCGAGGTGACCCTCAGAAGGCCTCTTCCCATGCAGCAGAGCTCAGGAGGCACCTGTGTTTCCAGAAGCCCATGCAAGATCAGCACTCCTGATAGCCAACACTCTGAAGCTGTCAGAAGGGAGGGCAGGATTTGTCTTTTCATGTCCCCAAAAGAGCACGTCTACAGTCAGGGCTGGCCTGGTAGCCAAGCATGCGTTACTGTATCCAGGACAAAGCCGTAAAAGTCCCAAGAACCTAAATACAGGCATGCCTCATTTTATTGCCCTTCGCTTTACTGTCCTTTGCAGATACTGTGGTTTCTTGTTTAGTGTTGTTTTGTTTTTTTTACAAACTGAAGATTTGTGGCAACCCTGCATCCAGCAAGTCTGTCGGCACCATTTTTCCAACATCGTGTGTGCCCTCGGTGTCTCTGTGTCACATTTTGGCAATGCTCACATGTCAAACTTTTTCATTATTATTATAATGTGTTATGGTGACCTGTGATCAGCAATTGCGACTCACTGAAAGCTCAGAGGACGGTTAGCATTTCTTGACAATAAAAGTTTTTAAATTAAGGGACGTAGATTGCTGTTTTAGATATGTTATTGCACACTCTATGTTATTCTAGATATGTTATAAGGTAGTGTCAACATAACTTTTACATGCCCTGGGAAACCAAAGAATTCACTGGACTCGCTTTATTGCCATATTCGCTCTCTTGCAGTGGTCTGGAACCAAACCTGCAATGTGTCCAAGGTGTGCCTGTAAAAGTCTGGTCAGAAGAGAAAACACAGAGGTCACACTCTGTCTTCTTTGTGCAGTGGCTCAGACGACCAGGCGACCGGGGGTATGATCCCAGCAGCCTGCAGCGCTTTCCCTTCTCCGGCCCTCTCTGCAGTCAGTGATCTAGGTCAGTGACCTTCATTATGGGTCAGAGAAGAAAATGAAAAAGCAGATCCTTCAGGCAAACTGTGAAAAGTTGGCTGAGAACGTGCTGTGGGGTTTATGGGAGAATGAGCAAATGATAGGGAAAGCACACGCACATTTGCCCCTAATAGGGCATCCCCAGCCAGGCTCATTCCCTTTCACCTCTGGCTGCATGATCCTTGTGAAGATCATGTCCTAGACAGAAGTGGGGAGCTGTTCTAATTTCTGTCATCTTCTGGAATGTTCTGTGAGGAGTCAGTCACACCCAGGAAGGCTTGGCTCTTGGGGTCCAAGGCTATCCTGGCAGAAGTTTATGCTGCCCTCCCCAGGGGTCCCAGTCTGGGGATCAGCACCAATAGCAGATAGCCTGTTCAGGGTTAAGGCTGTTGGCTTCACCCCTGGAGGCTGGTGTCACCTCCCCCTCTACTATTGCTTCAGGATTCCACTGGGAAGATGCCATGCAGGGGAGTTCATCATCTGTGAAGGGGGCACTGAGAGGCTAATGAGGTAATCTGCCTACCGAAATCAGTAGCAATTGGCGTTAACCCCTCTGGTATGCCCTTCCCTTCAGAGAAGACATAAAAATCCACAGGAAAGATTCTTGCACATAGCACAGAGAGGAAGGGCCTCTGCTGGGCACGTGGGACATGTGTGCGGTGCCCCACGGAATCCTTTCTGCTGAATTCTATGTCTTTCAGGACAAAGGACAGAGGTCAGCAGAGAACTGACCTCTTGGACAATGTGCTGGGAGCTAGGGTGCCAACAGCTGCCTCAGTAGAGCGTCTGATGCTGGCTTAGCTCTGAGATGTTCACGGACGTGGGCGAACGGTCTGTCCGTCTCACAGACACCTCTGACAGCCCAGCTCCCATCTGATTCCTATTCCTGAAAAAAAGTACCAGCAGTGGCCAATGAACCAGCTGCCTCTGCTCCTTTGTTCTTACAGTGCTGCTGGTGCAGGCCCACAGAACAGATCTAATCCTGGCTACAGACAAGCCAAAGACACTGGCAGAGAGAAGGACCAGAGTCCGCTGGTCTGAATTCAGCCTGGACCCACGGGGCTCCTCCATGCTTCTCCAAGCTCACATGAGGGGAGAGGACCCCCATCCCAGGGCCCCATTTCTTCCTGCGGAAGGGAGCAAGGCTGCCGGTCTGGGGCACCTAGGGAGCCAAAGGCAGCAGCGGGTGGGCCTTCTACAGATTATGAGCGGTCAGGATGAAGGCAGGAAAGTGAGAAAGGAAAGAAAAAGGGCTGAAAGAAGCTCAGGAGAGAAGAGGGAGAAAGACAGACCGTAGAGGAAGAGAGGAGGAGGGAAACAAAGATAACTGAGGAGGGGAAAGGGGAGAGGAAGGAAGGAAGAGGGGCTCCAGGTGGCCACCGCCGCCTCACCGTGCCTTGCCGTCCTGGCCCGCGCCTGCCTAACGGGGGAAGGGTCTGATCATTGCAAGTACCTCCCCTATCATCATGCCTTCCAGAGGGAGGCATCCCTCTATGCCCGGCCTCACCAACCTTAGAGAGCATTTGCTGACCAGCTGGGGACAGACCTGCCACCAGGCTCAAGATCACCACACCCGCCCCCTGGCTGGGTCCGCCCAGACTGGTTGGAAGGATACTGTAATGTCTTCATGTAGGTCTGGATTGCCTGCAGCCAGTCTGGGATCGTCATCGACAGCCTGTAGTTCGGAACCTGGGGTACTGAAGGCTGCAAAGAAGTAGAGAGAACTCTTTATCAAGGAGATGCTCCGGGGCCCCGTGTCTGAGGGCAACCATGGGACTGAAAGCACCCGAGAGCTGCTCCTGACAGCAGATGGCCCCTGCACCAGGTTTCCCCAGACCACGTGGTCCCTTGCCGAAGTTCTGCTTCTCTGAGTTCCCTCCATGCACTGTGCCCTGGGGACCATGGCTCTCTCTGGCCCTCTGTGGGTTGTGAATGTGAACACAGCTTGCCTCCCCACGAGAGCCTCAGCATCGTCTCCTGGAAGCCAAGGACCATGTCCTACAGTGTCCGCCACTCAGCCTGGCCCAGGATATTCACAGGCATGCCCCGGGACCCCTCACATTTTTACTGCATGACTATACCTTCTGCTGCATGGCTGGTATGACCCATTATATTCCAGGACACCACCGAATACAAGATGACTGGTGCCCTGAAGAAATGCAGCATGGCCCCACACGTGCCATCTCTCCTCAACACCATGCCCGTCGCGGCCCTTCCCTGAGTTTGGACAAGTGGATTAGAAAAGATTTCCCTCTTGCCGTGACTCTTCCCAGGTGAGTGCAGTCCCTCTGACTCATGAGCCATCTTACCCTTTCACCCCTCACAGCTGCCCAGGCACCTCGTTTTCCTCGCCTGCCCCTTGGTCAACACCCACCGAGTGTCTACGACTGAGCGCACAAAGTTCTAACACTACTGGGAAAAGAAAGGAGCAACAGCAGGCAAGGACTGCAAAGAGGGAGGTAAGTGTCTCTTCTCAGGAATTTAGAGCGAAGACCCCAGCTCTGAGACACCAGGCCGCTCTGAGCACCCTTGTCAGCGAAGCCAAGGGCAAGAACGAGCAGGGGCTTCAAAGCCAGCCCCTCCTTTCCTGGGAAGCAAGGGACGGTGTGTGCTTTCTCCCCCCTCTATGCTTCTCAGTCTTTTAAGCTTGGCCTCCGGCGGGGCGGGGCTGTTGGTGACAGAGAGCTCGGCCCCCATCAGCCTGTGGCTCTGGCAGAGCTGCTGCCAGGAAGGACAGGGGAGGCTCCTCCAGGCTTAAGCCACTTAGGGAGGAGCAGAAGGGGCCACAGCACGGATTAGTTCATCCTTGAGAAAACAGGGAAAGGGAGGCCCTGGGGATTTAGTGCTTAGCTGATGGGAGGCTGGGCAGCCTGGCTGGGCACCAGAGACAAACACCGCCGAAGGACATGCCCTGGCTCTCTCCCTGCGCTCCAGGCTCAGGCCCCGCAGTAAGGCTGCCCCTGGGCCTGTGGCGGGGCCCTTCCATACTTCTAGGCCTTCCACACTTTCTGCATTTTTAGCTGCATTTACTTAAAATGCTCCTTGACATTCGCTTCCTCTCAGTGCTTCTCTTCCCTCTTGGCTTTGCAACTTTCTACTTGACAGCGACTGCCCCTTCAGCAAAAAGGGAACTAGTCACACGTCCTACTTCGTGGCCAAGGTGCTGAGTGTGTGTGTGTGTGTGTGTGTGTGTGTGTGTGTGTGTGTGAATGTGAGGGGGGGTGCACACGCATGTACAGCTGTTCTGCAAACTACATTTTGTTTACAACATATCCACTCAAATCACATTTCTGTCTTGAAGAGTAATTGTGGGGAGCAAAATATTCCAATGTGACCATTCGCTCACGTGACCCTTCTACGCGTTCAGGTGCACGTGCACACCGATGAAATGTATGTATGATGTATTATGAAATGTATCCTTGTATGCCTGCCCTTACAAACGCTAGAAGTGTCTATCTTGTCCTCGCTTTTGCAGTAACAGCCACTGATCTGCCCATACCTGGAATTCTGTGTAACAATGTGCCAGAGATTTCACAGAGAAGTGAGGAGAGAAGGGGAGATGTGACAAACATTTCTTTAGCACCTGCTATGTTCCAAGCTCTAGTCCAGGGGGAGGAAACACAGAGATGGGGGAAGAAAGGAGGGAAATTAGACAGCACAACATATTTCTACACAGAAAAGTGCTGTTTGTACCTATTTAATACAAAAGATGGTAAGCATGGGGAAATGACCCCCCCCAAGAATCACCAGTCACCTAAGGGATCCTCAGAGGGGTGTCCCTTGGTCAGAGCCCTGCCATAGCCACAGGGACTTGGTTCAGAGGTGGCTATGGGGGCCAACCACCAAATTATTTCAACTCCCCCAAGCCCAACAGAGCCCACAAGAGCCAGATGGTGGGGTAGGAGTCACGCAGCAGCTGGTCCTCAGAATAGCAGCCCGGTGGCGCCCATGGGCTTTTAAAAACAGCTGCCTGGTTACCTCAGGCCCGGCTGAGAGAGTGCAGGAGCTGTGGCCACATTCCACAAGCCCAGCTGGGGATCAGGGCTGTGGTGGGGAGAGGAGCTGAGACAGCTGAGGGGCTGATGTCATCAGGCTACAACTCACCCTGCTGTCTGGGAGAGCTGGCTGGGGCTCAGGCTGGGGGCTGGCGCCCAACCAGCATTTCAGGTCACCAGTGCCCCCACAGGATGATGGACTATATAAACCAGGCGGCCCCCTTGGCCAGTAATTATGAGACAGACACAAGATCCGAGTCCCTGCTCTGTCACCTACTGGCTGTGGACCCTGTCGAGCTCCATGACCTCTCTAAGCTTCTGTTTCTTTCCTGATAAAATAGGAGAATATCACCTACTTCAAACCTTCTGGGCTGGTTGTGAAGACTGTAGGACCTAATGTACAAAGCAGGCAACTCGGGATTGGCACCTGGTGCTCTGGAAGGGTAGGCTATGTTACTATTCATCAACGATGTGCTTTCGGGATCTGGACTGGGGAAGCCTGAATGGTCTTCACTTCTGGAACTGGAAGACAGAATCAGCAGGACTTGAGTCTCTGCACACTCAACGTGGAACATCATGAAGATGCCTTCTCACCCTAATGGAAGAGGAGAACACATCCACTTCCCCCTGGGGACACATCTTGACCATGAGCTAGTATCCTTAATTCATGAACAGTTCATACAAAGTTATAAGAAAATACTTCAGGGGCGCCCGGCTGGCTCAGTCAGTAAAGCATGCAACTCTTGATCTCCGGGTCATGAATTCGAGCCTCGCATGGAGTGTAGAAATTACTTAAAATAATAAAAAGTAAAAGAAAACTCTTTGGGCTTTAAGGGAAAAAAAAAATGGCCCAAAAGGTAGAAGCAACCCAAATGTCCACTGACAGGTGAATAGATAAACAGAGCATAGGAGCGCCTGGCTGGCTCAGTCGTTAGAGTGTGTGACTCTTGATCTCCGGGGTCGTGAGTTTGAGCCCCACATTGGGCGTAGCTTATTTTTAAAAATGTGGTCAATACATACAATGGAATATTATTTGGCCTTAAAAAAGGACTTTTTGACACAAGCTACAACATGGATGAATCTTGAAGCCATGCTAAGTGAAATAAGCAAAACATAAAAGGACAAATATTATATGATACCTCTTACACAGTCATCCCCCTTTATCCACGGGGCATACGTTCTGAGACCCCCCCCACGGATGCCTAAATCTGCAGATAGTGCCAAACTCTATATAGACTATGTTATTTCCCATGCATACATATACCTATGGTAATGTTTCATTTATAAATTAGGCACGGTAAGGAGATTAAAATAATCAATTAAATAGAACAAAGATAACAATTTACTGGAATAAAAATTACGTGAATATGATCTTTCTCAAAATCTCTTATTGTAGTGTGCTCATCCTTCTTGAGATAGGAGGTGATAAAATGCCTACCTAATGAGATGAAGTGAGGGGAACGACGTAGGCATCGTGACCGGGCGTTAGGCTACTAGTGACCTTCTGACCGCAGGTCAGAAAGAGGACCCTCTGCTTCCAGACCGTGGGTAACCGTGGGTGATGGAAACCATAGAAAGTGAAACAGTGGAGAAGGGGGGCCAACTGTATGAGGCTTCCACAGTAATCAAATTCATACAGACAGAAAGCGGAAGGGTGGTTGCCAGGGACAGAGGGGAGAGAGGAAGAGGGAGTTAGCGTTTACAAAGTTTCAGCTAGGGAAGAAGGAAAAGTTCTGGAAGTGGAACACAACAGTGTGAATTACTTAATGCACAGATCTGTATACTTGAAGGTGATTAAAATGGTAAATTATATATTATGTATATTTTACCATGATTTTTAAAAACAGTCATGAAAAGACAATTCACAAAAGAAGTGAATAAATATTTGAAAAAAATTTTCAAGCTCATTAATAATTTAAGAAATGCAAAGTAAAGGGATGCCTGGGTGGCTCAGTAGGTTAAGCGTCTGCCTTTGGCTCAGGTCATGATCCCAGGGTCCTGGGATCAAGTTCCACACCGGGCTGCCTGCTCAGTGGGGAGTCTGCTTCTCCCTCTGCCTGCCACTCCCCCCGCTTGTGCTCTCTCTCTCTGTGACAAATAAATAAATAAAATCTTTAAAAAAAAGAAAAAGAAAAATGCAAAGTAAAGCCACTGCAAAATTCCATTTTCACCTCCAATTAGTAGAGATACTATGAAATGTGGAGGCCTGAGGCTAGCCGGGGTGCTCTTATAAGGCACGATGGGAACACAAACTGGTACAACCTTTTTATAAAACGCCCATGACACACTCTTTTTTTTTTTTCTCCCTGACGCATCCTAAGAGTTCCTCTTCGTGTTTTTTTCCTGCCCTGTTTCACCTGAAACCGCAGCCTAGATTTTCCAGGGCACTTCTCCTCAAGGTTCCTGCCTCCTGCCACCTGCAACCAGCCCCTCAAGTCACAGCCCAGCTGACGAAGGCAGAATCCAGAGGGAAGAGATCAAAACCAGCCTCTCTACACAGGCACTGTGCTGATGGTCTGGGGTTAGGGGCCCTGGGAAGTGGGGGCAGGTGGTAAGAGTGGGCAAGACAGGAACACAGTTGTTGAAGAATAATGAAACAAGCCCCAGGCAAGGCTTCTGTGGTCAGGCTCTCTCTCGTCCCATTCTTGGCAAACACAACTACTTGTCCAAAGAATGCAGGGAGAAATGATGTGAATGGACGTAGGTGTGTACCTGGCATCCCCATAAGCAAGAGAAGGGGGAAGGCAGAAAAAAAAGCAGGGAGGCAAGCCAGAACACTCGGCACCAGAAATCTTCAATAAGAAAGAACAAGGAGAAAGCAAAGCCTTTTGCTGTCCCTGCTCTGGGAAATACAGGTGATTATGCAGACATGCCAGGCAGAAGAATCTTCTCTGGCAACTTGGAGAAGCAGCACAGAACGTCACTCGTGAGCCCAGGACAGACCCCAGGCCTCTGCATCAGGGGCAGCCAGGAGCCTGTGCATGGTGGCCTGGTATGGAGCTCTGGGGGTCTCAACCTTGGGCCAAGCAGGAGGGACAGGCCATGGTTCTGAATCGAGGACAGAGTTGGGAGTGAGCTGCCTGTGTGAGCTAGCAGGGGACAGAAATGGGGCCCTGACGGCAAACTCTCCCCCCACAGTCTCACACTTCACCGCTCAGGCAGAGCTGAGTCCTCTAAAAGTGAATTCTTTCCCAATTTAGAATCGACATGAGAACAAGGCACAAAAACATGGGGTCTATGAGAAACTATTGCTGTTTCCTGCTGCATCCATTCTCGTTGCCCCTTGGAGAGTCCAGCTCAGCCAGGAGAGAAGGAAGAGGAGCTCCCTCCTAGCACACCCTGCTGTTCCTTCCAGGCCAGCCACTCTCTCTGCCTCTCCCTTCTCTTCCTCTGTCATCCTCCAACTGACTCTGCTGCTTTTTCGTACTTTCCCTGAAAAGCCCGGGCCTTCATGTAGTCAGCTGCTAACTTGGACCCAGTAACCATCAGGGGGAGAGGCCTGCAGTCACACATTGAAAAGGAGGGCTTGCAGAAGAGGTGAGCCCCCTGCACCCCTCTCCCCCGCCCCTGCCCAGGTAGGGGCACCTGGACCTGTGGGCAGAACTTCCCATGGCAGCTCACAAAATGTCCTGCAAAGAAGTATCATTCAGTCCTCCTCCCAAAAATGTGGTACCTTCCCCGTCCTCTTTTGCTTCTTAGTCTATATTCAATTGTCAAAAATGTTAGCCTGAAACTCTCCAACCCTTTATCACCACCCCACCACCCCTTGCTGCAAAGTCCTCAGCAAGACACTGGTTAAAGGAGAAAAGGACATGGACCCAAAGGAAAAAGTCTGCCAAGCTGAGTGCTAGAGCAACCCTTGGACCAGGAGCTGTTTTGAAGCTGTGCCCATCTCAGGACTGAGGTAGGGGTCAGGGGTTGGGGAATGTCAGGACCTGGGAGAAGGGGATGCCAAGATGGAGCTGGGGGTGGAGAACCAGCTATTATGATGCAATGTAAGAGAGAGAAATGTTCTTTATTTAGGTTCAAAAAGCCAAGGCCCATGTTTGGCCTGGGATTTTTCTGGCTTGGCAGGAGTTCTCATGAGACTTCAAGTTACTGTGAAGAGATAAGACAGTGTGGCTGCTATATAAAAAAGGGAACTTTTTTTTTTTTTTTTAAAGAAGGCAGCATTCAGCCACAATAATGGAAGCATCAGGTATGGATCTCAGGGAAGGGCAATCTGCGTTCTAACCGCTCAGACAGCATTGAGAAGACTGTGTTTCATACATGCTTATTTTAGTGGACTGACTGGTGACAAACTAGCAGGTGTCCTAGAAAGAGGGTGAGGAGAGGGCTTTGATCTGGGAACTATGACACTAAGACACAGTGAAAGGAGCTACATGAGGACAAAGGACTAAAGGAAGATGCGGAATGACAGAAGGTCAAGGTCCTGAGGACTCATTCTAAGTCAACTCTGTTGTCACACAGCTCAGCACTGGAGACCTGGAGACACAAGGGTCACAACGTCAAGGGATTGAAGAGCTGGAAAGAACTTTATATGAAATCTGGTCTACTCCCATTTTACAGATGAGAAAACTAAGGCCAGAGATTTTAAGTGAGTGACTGAAGCCACAAAGCCCATAGGTAGTACAACCAGGACTAGAATTCAGTCCCTTAATTTTTACTCAAGTCCCCTCCTTACTCCAAGAGCGCCATGTCGTAACATTCTAGGAAGCTGTGAGTAGCGAAGGAGGTCGACGTGTGCTGCCCTGATTCAAAGGGCAACGCAAGAATCAGTGATGACATGGGGCTGAAGGTGAAGAAGGAGAATTTCTGTGCCACCGAAGAAAAGAGTTTCCGAACAACCAAAACCCAAATCTGGCCAGGCACCAGGGCCAAGCTGCCCTGTGAGGTGATGAGCCCCCCATCCCAAAAAAGTCTCTGGGAAGAAGAAGGAGTTCTGCTGAGAGGCAGGAGACTGGTCTCCACCAAAACAAACATTCCCTGATTCCCATGGAGAAAACGGGTCCCCATACACAAGGCCAGGAGGAAACCACAGTTAGAAGCAGGGTCAGTGCTCAGGAGGATGAATTAGAATGGGAGCATGGGACAGTAGGAACAGGACTCTGTCTCCTGTGGCCACCTCTCTCCCAGGGTTAAAGGGCTCCTAGGTCCTCCTTAAGTAAAGCAAGACTCACTCAAGCAAGGACAAAATCTGAAGTCAGAACTGCCAGCCAAGACCAGTGTTGTTCTCATGCTCAAGGAAAACCCAGCAAGGGTAATTACAGCTGACACAGAAGCAGGAAAGATCCTGGGCATTGGGCATAATGAAGATCTCCTCGACCTGCTGTACTAAAGCACTGACTGACTGCAGCAGGAAACTTCTGGGCTCTGTCACTTCCCCCAAGGGCACACACAGCTCCCTGGCCTGCAGGGCTCAGATGCTCAGGTCACCAGATGCTCCAGGTTGGGGACTCAGCCAGATGGCCTTTCAGGTCTCAGGTCTGGCATTCCTAGACCAGCCCAGGAATCTTCTCAGCCACACCAGTGTCCCCAGGGGTCAACGGAAACCATCTGCCATGACATAACCCCCAGGCTCTGCAGCATTTCTCCGCAGCTTGCATTTTGATGTCTCAGAGAGTGACCACCGCACACCTCCCTCCCTCCGCCTTACTAACTATATCCTTGGCCACCAAACTCAGTCTGCTCACTGGCTTCTCTCCAAGGTAAAAAGAGTTTCACTCCTGAGCCTCTTTTCTCTGTCCAGTTAGACTAATGCGTCATGTGCACTGGAAAGTCCCTTTCAAGCAATAGCCAAAACTCTTCTTTTCTTGGAGCTCAGATAAGCTGGGAAAAGAGACAGTTCACTGCTTTGCAAGTTTCAGAGGTGAAAGTCACTGTCATGAAAAAAAAAATTGGCAGACAGTCTAGAAATGATTCACGCTGAGAAGTCTGACTGGTTGATTGCAAAATTCATTCACAGCCTGATAAATCATTTGCGAGGGAGAGACAGGGGAGGACTTAAGAGTCTGCAAAGAGGAAAAGTAGGGTGGGCTCCCTAGGGGGTCCCTGTGCATTCTTGACTCCGCTGGTGTTACCTGGTGGCTGCAGCTTTTGCTGTTGGAGGACGTACATGGGGGTGAGCAGAGTTTGGCTGGAGATTCAAAGAACCCTTGGCACGACCGGACCACACAGTCCCAGGACAGCAAGCCCTCTACCTCTCCCTCCCCCATTTCTAAGGCTTCCAAGACAAACATCTCAATTAAGCGAAGGGGGTGAGGAGCATAAGAGAGTTCAGAGCGGGACCAGGAAAATGGACATCGCCTCTACTTGCCATGCAGACTGAAGTGTTCCCATCATTGCCCACCCCACCCCGTCCATCGAAGCCTCTGACCTTTGCCAAGAAGGTGGCGTTCCTGATGGCGCCCACCATTTCTCCCCCCTTGGGGTGCACCTTGGCCACGTGCATCCACATGCGTTCCCAGGTGTGGCTGTCGATGGGGAAGCCGCTCTTGTTAACGTGAAACAGCACCCCGCCGTCTTTGTCCTCCTCCTCCGAGCCCCCGCTGGTGGCGAGGCTCACGGGCCGCGCGTGGCTGCTCCGGGACCGGGTGCCTTTGGCGCCTTTGGGGTGGGGGCAGCGGTGAGTGTCTGCCGCGGAGCCGGTCATGGTGGGGCCGGGGCGGGGCGGGGCGGTGGGGGGGTGTCCAGTGGATGGAGACTGCTGACATTCCAGGTCCTTGGTACCCAACAAGGCCAAAGGGTAAAGTTTAACATNCTGGCTGCCGCAGGACGCGCGAACCGCGAGCGGCGGCTGGAGCTCCGCTTACGGGCCGAGCCTGAAATCAGTGGAGACACAGCACACACCACGGGTGAGTGGACACCAGAGGAACCGAGGCTGGGGCTGTGTCCAACGGCGGTGGGACCTCGGAGTGGCCCCGCGTCACTCCCCGCTCCCCCCCGCGCGCCGACAGACCCCCTCCAGGAATTGCACAAGGGCTTGCAGCCCTGCTATTCCCGCGGAAGGCGACTCGAATTTTGCCCCAAAGCTTCACACACCGCGAGACACCGGGAGGGGGATCCAAGGAGCCAGGAGGGTGCGGAGTGGACGGGTAGAGAGAAGAAAGACAGCTCGTGCTGCGTGAAGGAGCAGGAGGTCCCCGCAAGGCTCCACGCATTCCTTGGCGCCAGGTGTGGCGGAGCGCCAGCCGAGCCCAGAACGTGCCGGCACGTGAGCGCCCGGGCAGCCGCGAGGGCGCAGCGGCAGCCTCGGCTTGCAAAGGCGGCGGCGTTTCCGCCCGGAGGCCCTCCCGGAGCGGGTGGGCGAGGGCCGGCTGCAGCCCCCAGGCGCCGGTGCAAGTGGCCCCACCCGCCCCTCTCCCCGAGTTCCAGCGCCGGGCACCCAGGGGACTGGCTGCGGGCGGGGCGCGAGGCGGGCGCGCCGCAGCCCCCGGACCCTACCTCGGGCCGGCCGGCCTCATGGCCGCGGAGCTTCTCCGGGCGGCGGGGGCTGCTGCGGCGGATGCGGCTGCGGGGCCTGGGCCTGGGGCTGCTGGGGCTGCTGGGGCTGCTGCGGCCGTCGCCTCATTCCATGTCCCATTCTCGAATGTTATTCTGTGACATATAACCGAGTCACCCGGGCAGCCGCCGATGTTCCGAACGCGTCCATTGGCCACCGCAACAAAGAGGGGCGGGTCCCGGACTCGGGACTCTACAACCCGGAGCTCCGCGACGCTCTGATTGGCTCCGGGGGTTCCCGGGCAGGAGGCGAGAGGAGCAGGGGGAGCTGGGCGGCCACGCGAAATCCGATCGCTGTCTTGTCCTGGGCGCCCCGCGGGGCTGGAGCGTTTTTTTCATGAGACTCAAGACGGAGTTTCCCCAGGGATGGTGGCACTGCGAAGGTTTGAAGCTGTGGGAAGCAGCGGAGAAACGAAGCCACCCAAGAAGTGACCCTGGAGGTATTGGAGGGCTTGTCCTTCGAACTTGATTCCCTGAGGAAGGCTGGACACAGTCACCGGGCCTAGCAGGGAGTGATGGACGGTTGAGGCAGGGACTGCCGCACGAAGGCACAAAATAAAATCCTTTTTTTTTTAAATCTCTCATTACAAAATTTCCAAAACCAACAAGGGGGCACAGCATGTACCTTCTGACATTAGTCATGATTAATAAGTTCCTTTTAAACCCATGCTGATATGCGACACTAAAACCCAGGAGGTCAGCCAGGCCCCAGCTATTCTGTCACAGTGGGAACTAGAGCAGGGCCTGGAGAGATGCTTGAAAGCCATGACAAACTGGGAGCCTTTCCACACTCCACAAAACATTTTTGCTGTAAAACCACCTTTTTTTCCTCTCTCTTCCTTTTTTTTAAAAAAATATTTTATTTATTTTATTTATTTTTGAGGGGGGAAGGAGCAGAGGGAGAGGGACACGCAGACTCTGCACTGAGCAGGGAGCCAGATGTGGGACTTGATCCCCCAAGCAGATCATGACCTGAGCTAAAATCAAGTCCATTGCTCAACCCACTGAGCCACCCAGGCGTCCCCCGCCCTTTTTTCTTAAGAAAAAAGTAAAGAAAACTGAGATGGGAAGAGCAGCAGTCTACTGACCTAGGGCCTGGCTCTAAGTCCAGGTTTGTCACTTGGCTAAGCTGTGTGACCCAGGACAAGCCACTTGCCTGTTCTATGCCTTAACTTCTCTTTCTGAAAAGAGGAGAGTAGGACATCCCTCCCCCAAACACACACACATACACACACACCCACACTCAAGGTCTATTCTGGCTCTAAGGTTCTGTGATTCTCTGGTTTCCTCTCTCAGGGACACTTAGGAACCCAGCCATAATGTCCTTTCTCTTTAAACTCCGTGGCAGCTTTGAGAGGGTAAGCAGTTGTGACAGCAATGCGAAGTTAACCTGAAATTAAGAAAGTGGTCATCAAAGAGCCACGGATGGTGGAGGGCATGGTGAGCGGCCAGTGCCAGCAGAGGCCCTGGAGTTCAGCTGAGAGCCAGAGCCTGGATGAGGAGACCGGGGTTCTGGACAATGAGAACAATAATGTAGGTCCATTCAGACAACAAGCAATGGGCCGATTCAGGAAATTATCTGAATGATGCAAGTGAAATAGCACCCTTGAAAAAAATCACGAAGCTGAGAGAAAATTATCCTCTCACCATATAATTGCCTCAGGCTTCATTTCTCCATTGAAAGAAAACATGCCTCAGTGAATGACCTGCTTTCTCATTTGAACATCCTTCCTCTCTGCTCACTCATTTCTCCAATCTGCCTCACTCTCCTTACTCCCTCCGAGTTTCAAGTCCAGGAGGCAATATGAGGGGGAAGACCTGTGTGCACAGGATGAGAATTTGGCCTCATAATCCCGCAGGAGAAAATGGAGCTCAAGTGATCAGTTGACGAACATCGAAGAATGTCTGGCAAGTTTCACCTTCCTTGGCATAAGTTCCCAGTGTCCCACTCAGGCCAGGTCCAAACAAGTACAATTACCCTGTTATACCAGGGACTGGATCTTGCCCTACCTGAATGAAATCCTATGGACCATAGAGGGTTCTCAGTTCATGTTCCTGCTCCAGGCACCCCAGAACTGCTTGACAGTTGGGGGAAAGCATTTTCGTTCATCTCCAAGATTCCAGCTATCTGGTTGGAATGCCGTAGGGGTCTGCGGGGTGCAGTAGGGACCCAAGTGACATGGCAAATGAAGAGAGCTGCGAGATTTGGCTACTTTTCCTGGACGGTGGTAAGGAGGCTTCTGAAGTGAACTGTGCTGTCCCAGTGAAGGACTGAGAGGCAGAGGGGCCTTTTGTTGAGAATACTTTTGCATTAGAGAATTGTGCTCATTGCATGGACCAGCCAACTGTATTCTTCATTTCCTTGTGTACTTAGTGTTACATAACACTGAACCCAGGCCAGACAGATTATGGGTTTTGAAAGTTCAAATAGTAAGAGTGATGTGGCTATATATATTTATACACACACACACACACACACACACAGTGGGACAGAGCCAACTTCTGATTTGAACAGCGACACGTGGTGACGAGATGCTCAACCTCTGAGAGCACGGTCACTGCCATTTGTGGACATAATGACTGGAATAGCAGACCTGTGTCGTCGAAGATTTGGAGCAAGAAAAACGGATCAAATAGCATCTCCTTTTTCAAGGGCCAGCTGCTGGGGTCTCGAAGACATTTCAGACAGAATCCCACCTGAGAGGTTGTATTTCTAGCTTCGCCACTTGTTGATGTTACTAGCCTAGTAAGGCATGTATCAAACACACCTTGGCTGGACCTCGCCTTTCTCCTGGTTCTATGGCTGCCTCTGCAGCCAGCCGGATCTGTGCAGTTCAATCACCTGGAACTGACGAGTCACTTGCCCCAGGCAGGTGCCTCTTGGCGGGTGCTGCACAGCCTGGCTGGTCAGCCACATGTGCGGACTCTCTGACTCCCCCACTACTTCTAGACTCAGATGAGATGCCCCAGTGCAGGACGTGGCTTCTGAGCAGCCGTCCCAGAGGCTAGATGAGGCATCTTAAGGAATCAGTTCCTTTTGATCAATGAGAAACAGGAGGCAGGAGGGAGCCGGGCACGTAAGTTGGTTTTCCGTCCTCCCTTCTGTGGATGACTCCGAGGCATGATTTTCCAGCAGAGCCTGTCTGGAGATGTCCTGCACGGCTGAGCAGACATCCCTACTGAGCGAGCTGCCGCAGGTCTCTGCAGCCACTCGGGATGCGTGGGAACACCCCACCTTGCATTGCTTCTCATCCTATCCTCTCCTGGTTCCCATTTTTGCTCACTCTCTGCCAGATTTACTCCTTGTTTCAGATTCTGCTTTTCTAGGGAAACTGAGCTGAAACACTTGGTTCCACAAGTGGTTCTAGAAAGCAAATGCTCAGGGCGGATGTCAAGGCTGTACTGCCTCCCTGTCTGAAATCAGAAGAACCCTTTGCTGGTGACTGGAGGGAAGGCAAGGACGCCGATACGCAGGAGCCCCGCAGCTTGCCCTTGTGTTTAATTGCAGTGAATTGGGTGGAGAGCAAGACATTAGGAGCTCAAGTGGCTGTGGCAGTCAATCAGTTTGGAAACAATGATGATTATAAGGTATGAGAGACCTTGGAAACAGAAAATGACAGGCTGAGCGCCGTTAATTACCTGCTCGTGGAATGTTCTGAAAGCCAGAGCCTCCACGGCAAGTTTAAGAGTTTTATTTCCTGCAACCATAAGACAGAGTCCTAAAATCAAGCCCAGGACCTGATCACACAGTAGCAGAACAGCAAAGGATACTAAATACATGGCCTTCACAGGCTTCCCTATCAGTCAGAGCCCTGATAGGGAAACAGTGGGACTCGGGGTCCTAGAATAGGGCTGTCTCAGTGGATGAGTGTTCTTGACCCTTCGAATCCTTTGTATATGCTCCTGCCCAGGAAAGACCCCCTTCTCCATGGCTTATTTTCCTCAAAACCACTTATTGCCTCCACCAATACCCAGGGTCAAGTGCGAGCACAGCCCACACTGGAAAGAAGACCTGCTCCAGGGAGAAAAAGCATCCCGGCCAAAGATATTGTAGGGCTTGGCTAACATGCACTAGCAGGAACTGTGGAAACATGTGTGGATCCTGAAGATGTTATATTTGGGGGGGGGAGCAGAAAGCCCAATGGGGATTTGGGGATACTCCTATAGAACTCAACATTTAATGTTTTAGCAAGGAAGTCTGGAGCTTGTCCTAATCCCCTTGTTTGCTTGGATGGGTCTTTGAAGACTGGTCTCAACAATAAGCAAAGTGGAAAAAGCAGACTTCCTTGTGTAGTGCAGAGGAAGGCATCAAAAGAGTCAGGAAAGAGGGAATCTTAGATAGAATATTAGAAGGTTTTGTAAGTAAGGCTCAAGGACTGATCACCTGACTAGCTCCCTGGGCCAGCCCCTAGGACAGTCATTTCACTAAGGCAATAAAGGATGCTTGAGTAAGGAGGCAGTTGGTAGCGGCTATCCTCGTAGTCCAGGAGTGATGGTGGGGGGAAACGGTGCTGTGTAAGTGGGCTGCCTACTATTAGCAAAGAAGACAACAATCCCCAAGTCGCAGAGGCGAGGTGGGCACACTTAATCATCCAGGACAAGGTGAACATATCCCATCAGACAGCAAGGCAGGAGAGCAATCAGGGTCACTTTCTCTGCATGGACTCATGCTGGCTAATAGATCATGGTGTTCCTAAGGGACGGGTACTCATATAATTTATTTTCCACATTGAGCTCCTTTTGATAATGAAAAGGTGAGCTAGTAAGGATTACATGGGGACAGGAGGTATACAGCAGGACCATCCCAGTCAAACTGATACCTATGGTCACCTACCGAGGGTGAGATAGAGGAGAAGCCACTCAGGCTATCGCTTGATTGTATCATCAGAAAAAAACAGCTGGTGAGCAGAAGGCTGACTCTGGTCACCATAGTGAAAGATCATAGACCCTCACCTAATTTCCAAATCTAAGCCCAATCTGGCCCAAAGCTGTTGCCATCGCTGAGTGAGCCCACCTGGCCACCTGCAGGGATGGATGCCAAGCACTCAGTCTCACAATAGCCACCTGAGAGCACGTAAATTTATACGGACTTTCTACCTGGGGTGGGGGGGGGAGAGAGCTGACTTGACCATAATCAATATAAACACCATATAGGGGTTGCCTTCCCTGCCCACAGGGCTTCAAGCACTACCACCATCTGAGAGCTTCCAGAATACCTTATCCATTGACATGTTACCTTAGACATTTCCTCGGAACAAGAGACCCATTTCATGGTGAAAGATGGGCCAACAATGGGCCCATGACCATGGTCTATTGGTCTTGCCATGAATCCCACACCCAGAAACAGCCCACCCGATAATGTAGTGAAAAAGCCCGTTGGAACTCAGTTCAGGCAAAGCGAGGGTACAGTGCTTTGTAGAGTTGTGGTACCGTTCTCGAGGCTGTAATATGCTTTGAGCTATCGACCACCGTATGGCACTTACTCCTTAATAGCTAGAAAGAATGAATCCTGGAACCAAGGCACAGGGGTACAGGTGGCATGTTTCACTGTTACAGCCCGTGACCCACTTGAGGAATTCGTGCTTTTTGTCCCTGAAGCTTTGGTCTCTGTTAGGTAAGCAGTTCGGTTTCCAGATCACTCTGCCAGGGGACACAGTGAGGTTCCACTGACCTGGAAGCTGTGACTGCTACCTGGCTGTTTTGGCCATTTCAGGCCAGAGGGCAAAGATAAGAGTTAAAGTATAATGATTCTAATTACCTCCAGGGGCCTGGATGGCAGGGAACCCCAGGGACTCACTGGGATAGCTCCTGGGAAAGCAATAATTTGACAGCGATTGCAATTAAATTCAATAAAGGCAGTTCAATTAAGAGCGTCCTACCTCCTCCCACCTATGAAGATGACCCAGTCAGGCAACCCGTCCGGATAAAGCAGCTGCAGTGTTGGACAAGAGGGAGGGAAGTCTAGAATAGGTCACGGAGAAGGGAGACAATGAATATTAATCAAAGCCTTGGGACCAGCTCTACTAGCTTGAATCAGGCGGACTGTAGCTCCACTCATTGACTCTCTTCCCTTCAATCTTCTAGGAGATCGTAACTGGCCACAACCTTGAAGGGACTTCATAACTGAAGGGATTTCTATCTGTCTTGGAAAAAGGGTAAATCCTCAAATCCAGACTGTTCAGCCATCCTTACCAGGTCCTCTGTCTTCCCCTGTCTTGTTGGGAATCAGTATTTCACTATGGTTGAATGTAGTGGATGTGACTAGCGGAACTCAGGTCACCTCTTTGTGCCTTACCTGCAAAGAAATTAGAGAGGGAGTTTTCCAGATTTTATCTTAGAGAAAGAAGATTCACATGGTGGGAAATCCCCCCAGACATAACCAGCGTGTTCAAAAGAGGCTGAACGATTCTGAAACTACAGGAGATGTCTGATGGGATTAAGCAAACGAGTCCATGCCCTGAGAGCGCTGGAAGACAGTGCTCTCATATGGAAGCGGAAACATACCAACATGGCACGGGGAGAAAGCAAAGAAGGACCTTGTGGGATGAACTGGAGTTAGAGGTATTGATGGGAACTCAGTCTATTAAATCCATAGTATGAATCTAATCACGAACGAGCATCAGACCTAACCAAAATAAGGAACATTCTGTTTTTAAAACTGTATATTTTAACTGTCGATGTAATAAAGGACAAAGAAAATCTGTGGAAATGTGCCATATTAAAGAAGACCAAAGAGACATGGCAACTAAGTGTGTACCTGATCAAAAACTAGATCTTGACCTGCAGGGAAAAATGATGTGAATGGTATTATTGGACCAAGTGACATAATAGTAATATAGATATTTGAGTAGATAAAAGTACTGTGTCTATATTAAGGGGCATCTGGATGAGCATCTGACTTTGGCTCTGGTCATGATCCTAGGGTCCTGGAATCGAGCCCCATAGTGGCTCCCTGCTCAGCGGGGAGTCTGCTTCTCCCTCTGCCTCTGCCTCACCCCCCACTCATGCTCTGTCTCTGTCTCTCAAATAAATAAATTTTTTTAAAAAAAGTTTTGTGTTTATATTAACTTTATTGAAGTTGATAAACTCTACTATATGATGTCCAGGGACTATCCTGATTCTTATTCTTGTAAAATACACACCGAGGTATAGAGGGGGAAAGGGCCACTGACTCTCAAGTGGTTCAGAAAAAAAACCTACTGAGTGCACAAGTATGTGCGTGTGTATGTGCACACGCATGTGTGCATGTGTGTGTGTGTGCACGTGTGTAGAGAGAAAGTGAGAGAGGAAATAAGACAAAATGTTAACAGTAGATGAATCTGGGTAAAGGGTATATGGACATTCTTGGGGCGCCTGGGTGGCACAGCGGTTGAGCATCTGCCTTCGGCTCAGGGCGTGGTCCCGGCGTTGTGGGATCGAGCCCCACATCGGGCTCCTCCACTATGAGCCTGCTTCTTCCTCTCCCACTCCCCCTGCTTGTGTTACCTCTCTTGCTGGCTGTCTCTATCTCTGTCAAATAAATAAATAAAATCTTTAAAAAAAAAAAGGGTATATGGACATTCTTTGCACTATTCTTATATTCACTTCTCTGTAAGTTCAAAGTTATTTCCAAGTAAAACACCTCAAAAAGGAGGGGGAATGAATAACCCCTGAGAACAGAGTAAATGTCTACTATAATAAGCCTGTGAGATAGGTGGCATCACTTCTATTTTACAAAGGAAGCAGATGAGGATTTGGAAGGTTAGGTAACTTGCACAAGATGATATAATTAGTAAGTGTCAGAACTGGGAATTACACTTAGACCCTTCTGATCCTGTGCTTCGCTTTTTCCTGCCTTTCTTTTCACTTTTTTTTTTTAATAGCAGGAAGAACAGGGACTTAAATGGTAATCACAGACAATTCCCAGATGTCCTTACGACCAAAAAGTTTAACTGTTCTGATGCTTCAAACTTTTCCCTCACAGGGAGTCCCTTGAATTTCAGGCTTATTTGTTTTTATAACTTTCCCCTGAAGAGGGGGTGCCAGAGGGCAGGGAGCACATCTGAGAATGAGAAACAGGATGAACAAGACCAGGGGAGCCACCAGGGAAGGGACTGCACTGGCAGCAGCCGGGGCCCTGGACAATGGTCCTTCTGACCAGGTTTAGGGTTCTAAGGTCCTTTGAGGACATTTGGCCCGAGGGAGCAGAAATTTAAGACTTTCTTGGATTACAGCTACTTTTCACCCAGAGAATAAAATCACTGCTGTAAAATCACTGCCTTCTGTCACAATGGCAGCTCTCAGAGGGGAAACCTGTTGTCCCCCTCTGGACAGTGCATTTGAAGGCTCTGTGCCTACCCCTTAACAAAAATACCATAGACTTCATTGCTTTTAAACAACAAACATTCATTTCTCACAGTTCCAGAGTCTGGGAAGTCCAGCATCAAGGTGCTGGCAGATTCAAGGCTCTGGTGGGGACCCACTTCCTGGTTCATAGATGGCCATCTTCTCCCTGTGTCCTCACATGATGATGGAAGTGACAAGGGAACTTTTATAAGGGTGCTGGTCCCATCCATGAGGGCTCCACGCATGTGACCTCCTCACTGCCCAAAGGCCCCACCTCCTAAAACCATCCTATCTGTGGTTAGGATTTCACGAATGAATTTCAGAGGGACACAGACATTCACTCTGTAACAGCAACCATCTTGCAAATACTTGGATTTGGCCTCTGCGGGGTTTTCCTGAGATCCACATGGAGAGGAGCAACTGCTCATATGCCGCGGGATGGCTGGGCTATGTGAGAACGCTGTCCTTCGGATTCTTGGGTACTTTAGGAAGGTGAAAATGAAGTAAGCTGAACAATATAGCCTCCGTCCTGAAGGAAAATGGGAACACATTGACCCAGGCCTGCCCAGCTGATGAACGAGACCTAAAGCAGTTACTAGGGAGGCACGTGATTAGGGTCATACAGGAGCTACACTGGGGAGTTTCTGAAGGCCCAGGAACCCTCTGTGATGTGAAGGGCACAGCACCTGCTAATCTTAGCTCTGCCCATAACATCCTGGGTGAGGCAAGTAGCCACCTCTTGGTATTTAGGGAATGCCTCAAGACGAGTATTATGAATATTCTTGGAAATTGGAGTCAGACGACCTTCCCTGAAGAGGATGAGTGCATGCATAAACTATCACACCTGGCCACTGAGCAGTTTCTCTGGGTTCCACGCTCTGTTCTGTCTCCTGAGAAACTCTATGTGGGTTAGGTTCCTCCTGTATCAGTCAAGGACAAGCAGGAAACAGGTGGAACGCTCAAGAAGGTTTAAGTGAAATAAAGCTTTTGAGGGGTCTGTCGGCAGAGGCACTGACAAGATGAGGGGAACCATCGAGGATGACGAGGAACCCTGGAGCTGTTCCCTGCCCTGGGCCTGGAGGAGCCCAGTGAGAGCAGAAGACGGGGTGCAGTCCACTGAGGGCAGCCTCTTGGGCAGAGAGAGGAGCAGAAAGTGGGTTGGAGGTGGACAGAGATGACTGCTGACCTCGATCCTCAGGATCCAGGCAGAGGCCCCAGTGCCTTCTGGAGAATCTCACACAAGGACAGGTAAGATGTCACAAGGACTTCACACATTCGGGAAGACAAGGCATTCGTGTATCCAGACCATGGATAAGCACGTTCAGAGGCTGAATGGCTTCCTGGGTGAGCTGAAGAGAGAATGTGAGCCCAGCGCTGTGCGGGGAGGTGGTAGGACATTCCTGGAGGAGAGCCCGCAGGCGTCTCTCGTTGACCATCTCCCTTGGTGCTCCCTGAGAACCCACTTTGAGGAAAGGGTCCACATTAGAAATATGCCGACATGTTTTCCTTTCTTAATTGTAGCACTCTCCTTGGCTTTATGAAAGACAACGGCATCTGGGGAGCAGAGTGTCTGGGGAATCACGATGACGTAGTTTTGGCAGAAGCAACCCTACAGAACGTGAGAGGAGGCCCACACCCTCAGTATTATCATCATATGCTATTGCTACTATTTACTGAAAATGCGCTATGTGCCAGCCACTGTTCTGAGGGCTTTTCAAGCATGTAGTGGTTCCCCCTAGGAAGTGGGTGTTGTTGTTATGGACTGAATGTTTGTGTCGCCTTAAAGTCGTACGTTGAAGCCCTAACCCCTCAGTGTGGTTTATTCAGAGATGGGGCCTCTAAGGACATAATTATGGCTAAATGAGCTGCTGAAGGTGGGTCCCTGATCTGAGAGGGGTCATGTTCTTGTAAGGAGAGACGCCAGAGAGCTTGCCTCTTCCCCCCAGTGCTCACACTGAGGAAAGGCCATGTGAGGACACAGCAAGAAGTCTGAGGTCTACGGGACCAGGAAGGGAACTCTCACCGGAAACCAAATTTGCTGGCGCCTTGATTATTCCAGCATCCAGAACCCTGAGAAAATGAACGTCTGTTGTTTAATGAAGCCCCTCAGTCTGGGGTATGTTGTTAGGCAGGTCTGAGCTGGCTGAGACAGGCACTATCAATGTTATTCCCGTTGTACAGATGAGGAAATTGCAGCAGAGGGAAGCGAAGTGGTCTTCTTAAGGTCACCCCATTTGCCTTTGCCTTTGGCCTCTTCACCTCTCAGGGTGGGTCCTGCTTTTCCTGTGAGAAGGGGGTAAGTAGAAAGAGATCAGGGGCCCTAAACTCAAATGTCAACAGATGTCGGGCAGATAACAGAAGCAGGGGACACTGGCCAAAAGCCGCCTTGCAAACTGAAGAGGGGAGGTTCCCTTTAGGGAGGGCAGCTGCCTGTCAGTGTAACAGCTTGTTGGCCAAATGGCTGGTGTGCTCAGATCTGCAGGTTTTCAAGACAGACTTGGATGTCTGGATCTTCTCTAGGAAATACGATTTCTCCCACATTCCATCATGAACCAGTGTGCGGCCTCATTAAGACCTGACTATGGGCCATGTTTGGCATACAATGTCCAGTTTGTGCCCCCTCGGGACTAGATGATTTTTCTACACACTTTTCTCCTCCTGCCTCCTCCATGACTCTTTGCCTTTGGCAAGATTCCCTCCCGTGTGCGGACTCTAAGCCCCCTGCCTTTAGGTAAATGGGTACCACCATGATCCAGAAAACGTGTTAAGGTACAGTCCGTGCACAGAGCCCTCTGTCGACTGGGTTGAGCCACCTGACTCTGAGCCCATTTCCTCTTCTGAGCATGGGTCCAATCACAGCTACCTCACAGGAGTTCTGGAAGGATTAAATAGGATTGGGCGTGAGGAGGCAGCGGGCAGAGAGTGAAGTAGCTGTGTGGGGGGTGTGGGGCCCCTGCTGGGGCTCAGGGACACGGTGTGAGTGCATCCCGTCCTCCAGCGGGGGCAGCCATGTTAGGTGTTTGAGCTGCATCCACACAGGAGACTCGGGCTTCCAGGGCTGTAACATTGTTGAAATAGAAACGATCGATTGGCCAAGTCCTAAAAGGCAGCAGAGGGTGACCCCCCAAGGCCTGGGGCCTGGCTGGGGGGAAGGGGGGTGCGGATTGTCAGGCATGAGAGCAGCGGAGATTCCAGCCCTGGGAGGCCGGAACAAAACGGTCTCCTTTGCTCTTGAGCGGTCTCGAGGCATAATTAGTAAGTGTTTGTTATAACACACCGAAGTTCCACTCAGGCTGAATAGCTGCCTGTAAAAATTCCAGGAGGGCCATTTTTAGTTGAGGCTAATGAGGGTTAAAAACTCTCCAGACTGCCCAAAATACTCTCAGTGGGGCCTCCCAGGAGGGGCTTTACTTACTGCACCACTGATGAAGGAACAGTTTATCTGCTCGGGATCATCTTTCAGCAAAGCCTTTATCAGTGTTTTTTTGGCTACTGGTGTTTGGGGGTTTTTGTTGGTTGTTTTTTTTTTTTTAAACACACGAGAGCAGGTTATGTGTGTTCCAAGGGTGACTCAGGTTAGCTGTCTGCCAGCTGTGAGCAGGGTCCTCTGGGGCCAGCCCTCCCTTTGCAGAGCCATGGGTGGGGAGGGTCAATGAGAAGGATGAAACAGAAGGAGGCAGAACTCCCTTTCTTCCAGGTCTTGCTGCCGATCAGCCCCGTGGGGGTGGGAGGCTCTGGGGAGGACTTTGGCCGGCCAAAGAGTGAGTGGGTTCAAGGCAGCCGAGGTGGAGGAAGAAAGAGCAGACATGAACTGGCCAGGGGAGGGAAGGCGAACGAGAGCCGCTCCAGAGGACGTGGGCTGGAGACTCCCCAGGAAGCTGAGGGAACTGATGCGTAGGGGTGTAGAAGGAGGGCAGCACCGAGCAGGAAGGAGGATAGCGTGGAGCTGTGTTCTGGGCTGCACGGAAACTCTGGGTTAAATCTATTTTCACTCTGGTCAAGGAAGGGTTTAAAAGGTGTGACCTGGGGGGCGCCTGGGTGGCTCAGGCAGTGAGGTGTCAGACTCTTGGTTTTGGCTCTGATCACGATCTCATGGGTCGTGAAATTGAGCCCCCCATGGGGCTCAGGCTCCCTGCTCAGCATGGAGTCGCTTGAGATCCTGTCCCTCTCCCACTCCTTCTCCCCCTCCCCACTCACACACTCTCTCTCTCAAATAAATAAATACGTCTTAAAAAAAAAAAAAGGAAGAAAAGGTGTGACCTTGGGAAGGGTGTTCTGTCCTAAATGAATTTTTAAGAGCACTCATTGGATTTGGGGGCTCAGGCCTGCCACAAACTGGCTAAATAATCCTGGATACTCCTCCTCCCTCTTTCTAAGGCTGAGTCTGTAAAATGAGGGGCCTGGACTGGAATCCTAGCTCTAAACCTTTGCTGCACATTGGAACCACCTGGGGGGCTGCAGCCCAGACCAGGGAAATCAGAATCATCAGGAGTGGATCCAGGCATCAGTCACCCACACCCTGGAATACTGTCCACAGCCAAGTTGGAGACTCTTGGGCCTAGATGGTCTGTAAAGGTCTCATTCAGCCCTGCCATTCATTAAGACTTTAAAGAAAGGAGAGAAAGGACGATTGGCAAGCAGTCCTCAGTAGAAGCAAGGCATGGACCAAATGGCCTCTTCAGAGTCCCACTGTCCGTGAGATTCCATGATTTGAGACTCCAAGGGGAGACGCAGGCTCTCAGTGCCAAGTTCCAGCCAGCTGTGTTCCTTGCCCCCTTAATTCGTTCCAGAAGTATTTATTGAGCACCTACTATGTGCCCAGCACTGTTCAAGATGCTGAGGATACAACGGTGAACAGACTCTCTTCTGTGCTCATCTCTTGGGACAGATCTGAAACCACAAGCTGGAAAGGAGGGGGCAGGATGGTGCAGAGAGCCAGAAGGGAAGGGAAGTTTGGGAATCTGATGATTCACACAGAGTTGCCAAACTTACACATCATTTTATCAAACTGAGTGATGAAGTTACTGGGATCTGTCCTTGTTACATTAATCCCGCCTTCCTTTCCTCCTTCCCCTTCCACTGTGGAGCCTTCAGTCTCTGCATTTACCAAGTCAGTTCTAGCACCCAATTCCAACATGGGGGCGGGGGGTGACCAACACCACCAGGCAATGCTCGGACACAAGCAGGGTGTGCTACAATTTAGCTCAGCTCTGACAGTATCTACCTGGAAATAGGGTCAGATCCTGTAGGATAAGCGCTCAGTCCCGGAAGACTCCCCACTTCAGACATTAGTGGCAAGTTCCCTGTACTTCTGACCAACTGGCCATAAATCAGAGTTTCCCATGATCCCCTGCTTGGGTTTGATTAACTTCCTACAGTGGCTCACAAAACTAGGAGAAACATTCTAGTTACTAGTAAACTACCGGTTTATTATACAAGGATTAACTCAGGAACAATCATATGGAAGAGATGCATGGGATAAGGTATGGGGAAGGGCTCAGAGCTTCCGTGCCCTCCAAGTGAGATACTCTCCCTGAATCTCCACGTGCTGGCCAACACCAAGCTCTCAGAACCCAATCCTTTTGGGGTTTTATGGAGGCTTCATTCCATAGGCATGATTGATTAAATCATCGGCCATTGGCATTTGATTCAACCTCCACCTCCTCTCCCCTTCCCAGAGGTAGGTGGGGGGGGGTGCGGTGAGACCAAAAGTTCTATCCTTCTAATCATGTAGTTTGTTCCCCTGGCAACCAGTTCCCATCCTTTGGTAATTTCCAAAAGTCTCTCATTACCATAACCAAAGACACTTTATCACTCTTATCACAGGAAATTCCAAGGGTTTTAGGATTCTTGTGCCAGAAACAGTGACGAAGACCAAATATATCTTTCTTATTATAGATCACAGTATCACAGCAAGCAACTGAAGGGTCAGAAAAATTCTGCTCCCCAATCTCAAACTCATACTCCCGGGTATCCATCATGTCTTCCCAATTTGACATAAGCCCCTCACAGCTGAGGACTGGGCCTTGAGTCTTTGGGGGAGCAGATGGTATAGTTCAGAGTGTGTGGGCTATAGACGGATATCCTGGATTCAGATCGTAGCTCTGCCTCTTGAGGGAGGTTATCACGATGTGATCTGGGCATAGTACCTAACAGCACCCCAACCACCCCCCTTGGGTCTGGATATTCCCAATGGGGATTATAATAGCACCACCTTTCACGTTGCTGCGAGGAATAATGAATTCGTGAAGAGAAAGCACGTGTGGTACCTGGTAACACTCAGTAGGTGGTGACTGATTGTCCTGAGTGGGAAATGTTAAGTGTGCTTGTTCGATTAGGCTCCTGGAGAAACCCGCACGGTTTTATGTTGCCCTGGCACCTGCTCCCTTTCTCATTTCCCGTCAGGGTGGGCGTCAGATACATTGGTCAAGAGAATGCTAGCTGTGGTAACAGGGAGATACTGAGATCTCAGTGGCTTCATTCAGTAGGAGCTCATGCTTCTGTGCTGTGCAGTCTCATGGCATGGGGTGGGGGTTGGTGTGTTCTGCCCCATGCATTCATGTAGGATGCCAAAGGCTCTGTCACCCTCGAGGAAGGCCAGGACTTTGGCATTCAAGTGGCACACACGCTGGGAGAGCGGAGGATCACAAGGGAGCCTTTGTGGGCCAGGTCAGGAATGGCATCCCTTAGCACCCATTCCACCGGCCAGAACTCAGTCTCAGGCCACGAAGAGCCTGGGAACGGGGCCAGAAAGAAGTGCATGAGGGGGCTTCTAGCGCCTGGCCTCCAGGGGTCTTCTGAGCTGGCAAGGTCTGTCTCCTGATCTCAGGTGCCCAGGGCCCATGGTGCTTATCCCATCTGGGATGGGCCGTGGGACCACTGTGTATGTATAGGGCTCCCTCCTCCTGTCTCCTTCCTCCCTGACCTTCTCCAGTTACTTTCCTCCAATTCCCGTTCTCTCTCCAATGGCACCTGCCCTCTGTTGAACTCCTGTGGTTGGAGAAATGTTAATTGTTTGGCCATTGAGGGTTTGGTGGAGAGGTGCCCTAGGGATTCAATGACAAAGGATGTTGGGGGAGGGGGACGTCAGCAGAGGAGCCTTCCAGGGAGGCGAGCTGTGGCCACCTCCACCTCCTTCCTGAAATCAGAGAGCTTGATCCCAAGCCACTGGGTTCCCAGGGACCCAGGAGAGCTCTTAGCCCCTGATACTGTCCCCTGAACAGCAGCAACAGTATTGCCTAGAAACTTGTTAGAAATGCAGATTCTTAGCCCTGCCTTAGATGTGCTGAATCAGAAAATCAGCTCAGAAAGATTGGTAACCTGCCCAAAGTCACACAGCTCGTAAGAAGCAGGACAAAATGTTTGTACAAGCCCTTAGATGATTCTGGTGCCCTCAAGTCTGAGAATCAGGGCTGCAGGCAGGAGAGAGCTTCACACTGCCACCCAGTGGCTGCAGAGCAAACAACAGCCCAGCCTCCAGCTCCAGACAAACTCAGGCGGAAGGGGCAGCAGTGCTAACATATAGATTTGGAAGCAAGTTCTGGAAAGCACAGGGTAATACACAGGACTCACCCAAGTCTAGCCTCATGGATAGTTGTTAAAAATTAGCCTAGAATCCAGCCCAGAGCCAAACCCAAACTCTGTTGCTACAAGGCCAAATCCCACCCGTGTTTGCATTTCCTGGAGACCAGGCATAGCTGGCTGGAAAGGCCTCTATGTTCAGACTGATGACCCCATCAGGGGCAGGCTCTATCATCCTCACAGGGTACCAGAAGAAGCAGAGGTCCTTCTCTGAAAGGACACAGAACTTCACCTAGGACCCTGCCAACTAGGACCCTGAGGCCCCAAGGCTCACCTGGTGTGGCACTCCCTGGCTCAGCCAGGATCTTGGGGGGGGTGGCGGTGGGGAGAGGCTGGAGGGAGAAGAGAAAATGTGATGACCCCTCAGGGTGCAGCCTTCTCCTGCCTGTGTGATGGGGAACTGCAGGGATGGGGGTGACATCTGAACTTAATGAGGAGGAAATGTCCAGAGACTAAAGACCATGTGCTCTCTCCCTTGTCCCTTTACCTCAGACACAGGGGGGGCAGGAGGCTCAGCGCTCTGGGGACTGACTCTGATTTTGCATTTTTGTGGAAGGACCTAGTAACTCTGGGATTCCCAGGAGCTGTGCCCAACTGGCTGGTTAGGCAGACTCTGGGGGAGGAGGACGGGCCCAGGAAGCAGTGTCTGCAGGGCATCCTGCAATGTGTGGGGAAGTCATGGTCTCATTTAATCCACACACATGGGAAAACTCAACTCAGAGAGTTCAGGAACCTGTCCAGAGTCCCACAGCTACGTATGCTCTGTCCAGCACTCTCTACCGGCCACTCCTCACTGCAGAATCCCTCCGGGCTGGCTGTCCTGCCACGGGTCTTGCAGCCAGAACCCCATGGGATCCAACAGTGACAGAGCATTTCCTTGCTTAACTGCCCTGCCCTTTGCTCTCAGGCCCCTCGTTGGCTCAGTAGCATCTCTGACAAGGGGGGAAGCTCCAGCCAACTCAGGAACTGGGACATTGGCTCTGTCCAAGGTGCGGGGGGAAGGGGTGTCTCCATCCTGAAGCAAGGGGGAGGGGTGTCTCCATCCTGAAGCAAGGCTAAGGTCCAGAGGGTGCCCATCTCTGCCCTCAGGGCTCCCAACCAGGGATGCAGAGTGGAGCCTGAGAGGGAGGGCAGAGGAGGGAGCGAAGTCACTGCTCAGCGTATCCAAAGGAGAGACGGATGGGGTCCCAGGAGCGGCCCGGCCACCACAAGCCCCAGGGGCAGGAAAGCAGGTGAGCTGAGTCTGGATGGCGGCTCCCCGATGCCCTGCTGTCCTGAGTTCTCTGGTGAGCCACAGCCACCTCACAGTACAGGGTACCCAAAACCAAGGGAGCTTCTGTAAGATAAATATTCTGCTGCAGTCTTGAAGCTTCATAACCATCGCTAAAGTAAACACGAGAAAAGCATGATAGGATTTGTACTTTCAACTTTATTCAGTATACAATTGTTATCAAAGAGCCTGACATGGACGCTCCTCACACTTTGTCTGGCTCAGGAGTACGTGGGGGTGGCTGGTTGGACTTTTCGCCTTGCCAAAGATTCCAGATACCCCAAATTTGAGGGTCACCATTGTGGCTCACTCTGTTCCAGGAATGTCTTCCCCAGCCTCTGTCACTGACCCACATCCTCATGGTGAGGCCCAGGGCATGGATGGACTTAGAAAGGGAGCTCACCAGGGGCGGCTACCCCAGACAGGTTGGGTGTGGGAGGCCTTCTTCCTTGAGGGTCGCTGTGGACCAATGCAGGCAACTGTCTGATGGATGCTGGGCGGCAGTAGTTCCTTGCCTGGGGCTGGAGCTCTGCCAGCCACTCCTGACTTGGGGCTTCTGACCACCCTTTTCCAAAGGAGCCAGCAGAGGCTAGGAGAGAGGCCTCCCCTGGGCAATCTCCCCAAGTGAGGGAGGAGTGGGGCCCTGACTCCATTCTTTCCTAGCTATGCAACTTTTGGCAAGGCTGAGTCCAAGTTTACTCTTCTGCGAAATGGTTGTAATTAGTGAGGCTCCAGAATTTTTTACAGGAGGCACTTAGGGGGCCCTCAGGAAGGAGGTGGGGGTGCTGGGAAATCGTCCTATAAGTACATATACACCATTTTCCTTAGATTACAGGCTTGCGTGTGTGTCGGGGGTGCAGGGTGAATCGGGGAACTCGAGGCAGGGCTCTGCTGAAACCCAGCCAGCTTTTGGTGCTGCTGTGGTTGAAGGAACCGAAGCCGGCCTCTGTCGCGGGGTCAGATGAGCTCATGTAGATGAATGCCTTTGGGGAGTGTTCTCGACAGATGGAGCGTATTATTATCTCCTCCTAAAGTTGAGTTGGGAGCCTGGCCAGCATTGCTTGCTAATGGATCAGTGATGTTGCCCATGGACCCTTCTGCAAAGGGGCCACCACTGAGCACTCTCCCCAGCCCTGGATGATGCCTCAGTTGGTTGTCTAGGGGCCCCTTCCTAAGCCAGAGATGTGGTTAGATCTTCCAAGCCCCCAAAGCACTGTTCAGGGGGAATCTCCCCACTCATCAACAGCCCCATAGTCCCCCAAATAGGCAGTAAGAGCCTTCATAGGCAAAGGGTGGCCACAGCCCAGTTGCTTCAGGAACATGTCAGGTGCTTGTGAAAACTTCCACAGCCCCATCCCGTGTCCAAGGAACCAGTTTCTGGGAGTGGGCTTGAACGATCTGTGGGGTTTTTTGTTTGGTTTGGTTTTTTAATCAAAGATGTCCTTGGTTATTGTTGTGAAACTATGTGAGTCTTGGACAGGGATGTTCATGGGATCTGGTCTGCTCTGCAGGACAGACTTCCTGCAAACGCCTCTATTTCAGGACACTCTTCCCCATTTCCAAAGAGCTCACCTGTTCGGGGAGGTTGCTGAAGTGACAGGAGCATGCAAAACACAGCGTCCACGCGTCCTCTCGGAAGGAAGGTCAGCCCAGACTGTGCAGGAGCGGACTCAAGATTAAACAGAGGACTGGGGAAGGTCAGGTGCTCAGTGCATTTGGGGCTTTCGCGAAGGACAGAAACGCCTGGCTCTGGGGGAGAAGACAGGGAGGCAGAGGAGGTCTCGCCAGGGGCACAGGTGGCTTCGCCTGTCAGACTCGGCTCAAGCACCTGCCCGCCTCACCTCTGCCCACAGAGGCCCTCCTCGCTATGTACCACAGCACGAGCCAGGCACAGACGCCCCCTCACACCTTCTCACTGTTCAAATTCCCCACGTCTGTCCTCGCCAAGGGGCTCTCTCAGAAGAGGCCTTTGCTTCAAACCCAGCAGTTTCCCCTGTTGGAAGTGTGGGTTCCCAGCCCGGTTTCTGAGGCAGAGCCCTTTCTCTCCTGTGCTGCCTTTTCTCCAGACCAGGTAAGGGTGTCGCTCGCTTTCCTGGCTTAGTGGCAGTCAGGGGCTGTGGGGATGGGGTGTCTGCTGCCTTCACCGGGAGGAAATTGCTTTCCTAGAAGCCAGTTGTAACCCCGTCGCCCCTGCTCCCACCTGTACCCACCATGTTTCCTGAAGCAGTCCAAAGGAATGAGGAGGGGAGGAAGATTCGGGCTGACACTCTCTAGGGGTCAGCCTGGCCCTCCCTGGGCTCCGTGGGGCGGAAGTGTGTTTCTGCACAGAAGCGGATGCCCGCTGGCTGTGGTCCCTGCTGGCTGTGGTCCCCACAGGCTGGAGACGGGCCAGTGGCACCCCCCCCCACAGTCCCCAGGTGCACCCGCTGGGCTCAGAACCGTCGGGGTGTCTGAGAAACCAGATCCCTGCCTCGTTCCTCGCCACTGGGGACACACAAAAGCCTCGCATCTGGACAGTGAGAAGAACAGCCAGGTCATGTGTCCGGTCAAGCCCAAGGAAGCATTTCTGGGGAGCCACGGGGAGCCTCTGGCGGAGGGGCGCCGAGCCCAGGCAGACCCACCTGAAGAGGCCCTGCGTGGGTTGAGCCCGCCTGGGCACACAGGGCCGGCTGGCAGCTGTGGTGAAGCGGTTCTCAAAGTGTGGTCCTCGGCTCGGCAGCCTCACCGCACCCGGCATTTAGAGGAATATGTATTCCTGGGCCGCACCTCGGACCTGCCGGGTCAGACCCTCTGGGCTCAGGGCTCAGCCCTTTGTGTTTTAATAAGCAGTCCAGGTGATTCTGAGACACTCGACTTGGAGAACTTTCGGTTAAAGTAGGCCATGCTGTGAGCCTGGGGCCCTGGGCTGGGCGGCAGGGCCAAGGGTGCTGCGGATGACCCCCAGGGGGCCTCCAGGCCTCAGCCATCCTGCTTTTGGGTCAGCAGGGACAGGGGGTGGAGAGAGCACACGGCTGCCTGTGGAAGGAAGGAAGCGCCCCCTTGGTGGCACTAGGCCAGGCCTGGGGCGCATGGCTGCAGGGCACAGCGGGGACCATGGGAGAGGCTCACGGAGAGGCTCACAGATTCCACTGGGGAGCCGTGTCGGGCCAAAACACCATGACTTTTCCCGTCGCACACAAGTTGTGCAAGACAGTTAAGTTGAGTCACCTACCACCTTCCCGGAGCAGGCTCACCTCGGGGTGCCGCGGGCTCGTTCCTGACCACAGTCACTCGAATGTCACCACAAAGCGAGTCCGGTGAATGTTTGGTTTCCCAGTGCCTGGGATAGTGACGTTCGCACGGTGCGGTGGTCCGGTAAGTGTGCAGCAGCGTTATGCCCAAAAAAAGACGTGCCTTAGGCAAAACCGACTTTGCGGCTAAAACATGCCAACCATCATTCGAGCTGTTAGTGAGTCTGAATCTTTCCTGATGGAGGGTCTGGCCCTGAGGCGGCGGCTGCTGGCTGGTCAGGCTGGCGGAGGCTGGGGTGAAGGCCGGGGTGACCGTGGCAACTTCTTAAAGCAAGACGACAGCGCGGTCGGCCCCATCGGTTGACTCTTCCTTTGGTGAACGATTTCTCGTTAGCGTGGAGAAAGGACGTTTTACCCACAGTCGGACTTCTTTCAAAACTGGAGTCAGTCCTCTCAGCCCTTCCACTGATTTATGGGCTAAGCTCACGTACACCCTAAACCCTTGCGGTCCCTTCAACTGTCTTCATCCACAGATTCCACCTGGAGCAGCCACTCTCTGTCCCCGCCCTAGGCAAGCAACTCCTCTTCCTCAAGTTGCGTCGTGAGATTACAGCAAGTCACGTGTGATAATAATGAAAACGTTCGAAATATTGCGAGGAAAACCAAAATGTGACCCAGAGACACGCAGGGAGCAAACGCTGTTGGGAAAATGGCGCCAAGAGACCTGCTCGGAGCAGGGTTGCCACAAGCCTTCAGTTTGTAAAGGATGCAACATCTGCGAAGCACAATAAGATACGATACGCCTGGACGTGCCTCGAACGTGTCACTGAACATGTGAGAGGTTGTCAATGGCTGATGTTCACCACGCCCCGTGCTGTGTAGCCCAGACAGTGGGAGTGTGTGGACACTCACTTGTTTAACCTGTGTGCGTGTGTGTGTGTGTGTGTGTGTGTGTGTGTGTGTGTGTTAGAGGGCAAGTGACTCCTACTGGTTTGGAGATACAGCTAAAATGAACTGGCACATCCCTGCCCCCCTCCCCCAACATGCACACCCGTCCCCTCAAAGCAATCCAGTGAAAATGCAGCCAGTCCAGAGCAGTTCATGAAATGACCAATAGGGGGAGTGCTTGTCCCATTTTTGGAGTGGAAATGGGTCTCCCTGCCCGTGCCAGGTAAAGGTCTAGCAGCTAGGTTTTCAACGCTAATAAGGAAAAGCCAGATCTACTGGTAGGTTTGAGAGGCACAGGCCTAAAGCAGAATGATTTCAGGGACACAAGGAGATGCAAAGCCTCACATTATCCTACTGGACTATTGAGGCTGTCTGAGCTTTATCCATTTAGCCTAGACCAATTTTAAAACAAAAATACAGGGGCGCCTGGGTGGCACAGCGGTTAAGCGTCTGCCTTCGGCTCAGGGCGTGATCCCGGCTCGAGCATCTGACTTCAGCTCAGGTCATGATCTCAGGGTCCTGGGATGGAGCCCCATGTTCTGCTCCCCGCTCAGCGGGGAATCTGCTTGAGGATTCTGTCTCTCCCTCTCTCTCTGTCCCTCTGTCTGCTCATGCTCTCTCTCTCTCTCAAATAAATAACATCTTTAAAAAATAAAATCAAATACAAGATACAATCCAGGATTACACTCAGGCCTTCACATCTCAGTGAGAGGAAGGAAGCTGTGAGAAGGTTTTGACAAACTAGGAGGTGAAGATGGGCCAAGAGGCATAAGGGGCATAAAACAATGAAATTGGGGCTTCCCAAGTATCACGAACCTCCTCTGTTCAAAACAAGAGAAACGAAACGCCTTGCCCGATTCCAAGGGTGAGGGCTGCGTGTTGGTGTCCCCAGCAGGGGGCGCCGCTTCCCTAGTGCTGCCTTTTCATTTGCTCATGTTCAGTCTCTGAGCAGGTGCTGTGGACTCTGATGGTTTGTTTACTTGTCTTAGAGCGTCTTGAGAGAGGGACACTGTTTTGTATTTCCAGCTCCTACCATAAACCCTGACATGATCGTACGTGCTCAATACACATCAAATAGGTAAATGAATGAGTGTCCACGCGTAGAGAAACATTAAGTAAATTACGGTGTATCAGCCTAATGCAGTTATTTTAAATAATGGTTATTTGTTATTTTGTCTTGTTTTGTTTTAAATGGTTATTTGAAAGGTACTAAGAGAGTAGATCTTAGAAGTTCTCATCACAAGAAAAACAAAATGTGTCACCACCATGTGAGCGGTTGGATGTTAACTAACCTCATTGTGTCAATCATTTCGGAATATACACGTATGTCAACTCATTACGTTGTACACCTTAACCTACTACAATGTTCTATGTCAATTATATTTCAATAAAACTGGAAAAAATAAAAATAGAAATGAAATAATGGTTATCAAGCCCATGTAGCAACATGGAAAATGCCTAGGATATTATGTTAAATACAAAGGTTGCTTTCTACCTGTGTGAGACTCCGCTTGCATGTGAACGAAAAGGAAATGAGAAATAGTTGCTTGCATATGGGTGTTGGACTCATGGGTAGCTTCCTTCTTAGCTTGTTGTTTAATCTCCTTTGTTGTGGGTTGTGCAATAAACACAGAAACCACTTTTTCCTGTGCGTCTCAGTTTTGTTCTTTGGTGCCCAAGGACCTTGACTTCCACCCCATCTGTCCAGACCTCACCATCTCTTTAGAATTCAGTTTTGTTTCATTGTCTTTGCACCACGCCCAGTGTTGCGCCCTCATGCACACAGAAGTGGCTACGTACTTTGGATATCAATGATTTTAAAGGCAGCTGCTATAAATAATGTCAAGTTCAAACACTTAAACACATATTCTCCCAAATCAGTGACCTGCCTCTCAAGTGTTATCAGCAGTCAGTCCTTACCTTTCCTGTTTCTCACAATGGGAATAACAAGGCTTCTGATTTGTTGAGGATCTATTGTATGCCTTCTAGTTAAATTTCATCCTCACCACCAACCTGAAAGGTAGGAAATATTGCTTTAGTAAGAGAAGAAACAGAAATTCAGTGTAAATTCCTTTCCCAAGATCATAGTCATGTTCCACACCTAAGTCTTTGGGTTCCCAGAGGACATGTTTTTACCCTACACGCCATGACAGATGCTTTCCAAGGGCTGATGATGCAATAAAATACTGCACATCAACTACAGAATCTAGCCGTGCAAGGAAACTAAGCTGTCCTATGGATAATAGTACCAAGTACTGCACAGGTTTGCAGGTACGGAATCTATGCCCATGGGTCACCCCTCCAGGGACATCTTTTCTAATACTAACCTGATTGTGCGTCGGGAACCTCTGTCCACACATAAATTCTGCCCTGGCCAGAATAATCCAGAGCTTACTGGTCTTCATTTTTGGTCAGGATATGTTTTGAAGGATTCAGGCTTTTCACTGAAAAAGAAAACACTGCCACTCTTATTTCAGCTTCACTTTTATGCGTGATGAGACTTCATGAAAATTTAATCAATCAGCTAATCTCAGGGGTTAGGGGCCATTTCAGTTCCTGGAGGAATCAGACGTGTCTCTGAGAAAGAGAGGTGCTCAGACAGCCTTTATTAACCAAGACCTGGAGGCTCCAGCCAGAAATCAAGTTTCTACTGGCTTCTAACAGTTTGTTCTCTTTACAATGACCATTTCATCATGGGCTTAAAGTAACAAATGAAAGGGGAAGTGCAAATGAATACATCAAACAAGATAGGCAGAGGCCCAATACATCATTTGTCTAAGTGGAAAACAAAGCTCACGTACCTTATCTTAATGAGTCTTCCCGCTTCCCCCTCCAATATCATTCTCCTCCTTTCTCAAGGCTTTAGGGTCTCTGGACCACATCCCCCCCTCCCTTCTATTCAAACCTGCTCAAGGGCATGTCTAGACCCCAGATTTCAGACAACGTGTCTCCTCTTGGTGGTCAGTGTGCTTTGAAACCTTGCTCTCTTCAGGGACCCGAAGCTGTTCTGTCTCCTGTGAGGTGTCATCAAGGCATCTTCCAGGCACAGAGTCCCGTCAAGAACCCTAACGTCACTTCAGGGCAGGCTGGCACCTACACAGATGACCAGCTCCCCTCTCAGAGAGGGAGGGGCAGTGTGGTATAGGCAGGTGTCTGGGTCTGGGAAGCTGAGACAGGCCGGTGGGTCACAGGAGAAACAACGGACTTCGGAAATGTGCTTGCCTGCTGTGGAAAATAAGAATGGTATTTTTTTTTTTTCTCCTGGATGGAAGTTATTTATTCCATTGAAAATCTCAATGTAATTCTAGTGAAAGGTCTCACATTTTAAAGCCCCTGTTTACTACAGGGTGATGGTAACAGATACAATGCTATATAGTCATTTTATTTCAGTTTCATGACCTTTGTCTTAACATTCAGCTACCTATAAAGCTAAATAAAACTGAAACTTCATCTTGAAATATCACACTAATTATAGTAAAAATAGTATGAAAAGAGGTACTGGTAACATTTTTATGGCTTCGGGTAGCATCTTCATTTGCACCTGCCAGTTCTCTTCTCTTTGGTTTCATTCACAAAACTACCAGGTTTTTGCCTTTCTTTCCCCCAGGCTCCTTTGTGCCTCCAATGACTCTTCCATTTGGCTCCTCTTGAGACGCCTTTGAATTTTGACCCTGCTCTCCTGCCCACTCTCCCTAGTTTCTCAGGATATCAATCCCTGAACGGCATTGATGACAGACAGCCAATCACTTTTCCAGAAGAGTGGTTATCAAAGTGTGGTCAGCGGAACCTTGGGAGTCCCCAAGACCCATGTCAAACTTTCATAATCCTAGAAAGAAGTGATTTGCCTTTTTCACTGCATTGACATTTGCTCTGATGGCACAAAGGCAGGGATGGATAGAACTGCTTGTACCTTCGCACTGAGTCAAGGCCCAGGCATCGGGCTGCTCTGGTGACCACTGGTTCCTCCCCGTCATTCAGTAGCCGGGGAAAAAAGAAAGTCAACGCCACCCAAGAATATCCTTGAAAAAAGTAAAAGCTATTGAATGCTGATCGTTGGGCAGATGACTTTTAAATATTGTGTGATGAGATGGCAAGTACACATGACACACTTGTGCATACGCCCAAACATGAGGCTCGTTTTGAGGAAAAGCTTTGGGACATTTATTTCAGATGCAAGCTGAACAAGAGGTTTATTTTCAAAGAACATCATTTTTACTTGAAAGGATGGCTGACAGATAAATTATGGTTATTCATATGGGTGTTTGGCAGGTATTTTTTCAAAAAGCAATGAAGCAAGTCTCTCACTTCAAGAAACAACTGACAGATTCCCCCCCCTCCCCCACAATGGTAAGAAGATTCCCCCCCTCCCCCACAATGGTAAGAATCAAGTTTCCAAACTACAATGAGCATTCTGGAAACCCTGCGTCTGCCGAAACAAGTTTTAGGAGACTTGTGTGAGCTTGATGGCTTCCCAGCTCTGAAAAGACTTTCTGATGAGATCAGAGGTATTAACGAATGTGATTTTTCTGGCATCATACAAGGAGATATATCAATGTTTGCTAGAGCTGCATGATTCAGTGAAATAATACTTTCCAAATGCCGGAGCAAAATGTTGCAAAACCATGTGCCAGTAGATGTCTATCGCAAGGCGACAACCATTAGATTTGGATGTTAACAAAGTAGGAAAGGTTTATGGATACGGCTCCTGAGTCCACATAGCAACTGATCTTTAAGATACTACCAGTTCCAACTTGCTATTGTATTCAAGACTATCCACAATTCCCTGAAAAGGCTACTAAAATACTTCTTTTTTTCCAACTGCACCTGTGCAAAGCTTTTCTTCAAACATGTCAAAATAGCCTATCCTCACAGATTGAAGGTAGGATCTGGTAGGAGAATCCAGTGGCCTTCTTTGAAGCCAGACGTGGAAGATTTTTGCCCTCTTTAAACATTAAAAAGTGTCATTGTTCTCACTACATTTATTTTGGAAAATAATTATTTTTCATTAAAATGTAATTTATTAAGATGTAATGAAGTTATTTTTAAATGAATAAAATAGTTTTGTTTTAGTTTCTAGTATGATTAATACTAACAGCCATAAATCAGAAAAACAGAAGTTCTTTGGGTTCCTCAATGAGTCTTTCATTTTTTAAAGATTTCATTTATGGGAAAGAGAGAGAGAAAGCACAAGCAAGGGGAGCAGCAGGGAGAGGGAGAAGCAGGCTCCCCACTGAGCAAGGAGCTGGATGTGGGGCTCAATCCCAGGACCCTGGAATCATGACCTGAGCTGAAGGCAGACATTTAACTGACTGAGCCCCCCAGGAGTCCCAGGTTCCTCAATGATTCTTAAGTGTAAAAGAATTCTGAGACCAAAACTTTGGGATTCACTGCCCTAGACTAATCTCTTATCCAGCCTCCAGTCTCAATGACAATTTCCTTAATCGTGGCCAACCAGATTATTTGCATACAGGACTGGCTTCAGGAAGATGTGGAGTGGACAGCCCCCAGCCAGGTAGGATTTGAATAATGTGGTTACCACTCTCTTCCTCCCTAAATGTCTACTTTATTGGCCATTCTCCAGGACCTCAAATTTTCCTCAGTGGTATTCTTTTGATGGAAGTCACTTGAACTTCTCTCTTCAAATCCCAATCCTTTTAAGTGGTAATATGGTGCTGGTTGCCAATCATTAATGCATAAAAATCGTAGCCAAAACTTTTGAGTGTTGGCTAGGTCAAGCTTTCTGCTGAACATTTTTTATGTATTATCTCACTGAAGCTTATAAACAATGAGTGTTCATCAGACCCAATATTTCAATGAAGAAAGTTATAGTTTGGTTAATGTTGTTAATCAGCAAGGCCTTGAGGAAAAACCAACACCTGCTGTGGGATGTCAGGTCCCATACAGGCACATGCTACCAGGAGAAAAAGGGAAAGTCAGCAGCTTAGGTGTAGGGTCCCCAGACAGCTCATGGTAGGCACCTATCTGCCCAAGGAGGAGTCAGGCACCAAAGGAGAGGAGATCAAGCCCTTACTACTTTGCTGTTTTAGTCCTGACCCTGGCGGACTTGGTCTCGTTGTGCTCCACAAAACTGCCTTCTTGGCCCATTCTGAAATCTTACAGTCCCTTTCCACTCCCCACGTGCACCTAAGAATTAGAACTTAAAAAAAAAAAAAAGCCATACAAAATGAACATTAAAAAAATAAATTTATTTCAGGTCTGAAACACTGAAGGACAAGCATACCGACAAATAGTACAAAAAGCAAAAATTAGAACATGAAAGATGATTTAATACAGACAGACATTCTGGCAATACTCTGAGTTTACACACAAACACATTTTTAAAGACATTTCTCCAACATTCACAAAAGGCAAAAGCTAGTGTTTGTTTGTTGTTGTTGTTTTTGCAACATTTATAAATGCAACAGCTTTTGAAAGCATCCAATTTCTTTCTAAAATCACGTCATTAAAACTTACACAAGTACTGGTTACCCAACTCCATTTTCCAAAGATAAGACAGAATTATATGACGTTCTTGTTTGACATGTTGCAACTTTAACTCAAGATACAGAAAAAATTACCCATCCATTTTGTGTTTTGGAACATCATATTTCATCCTTTTTCTAGTCAACAAAGAAAGACACGCAGGACATTTATGCTTTTCAGAAACAGAGTAGTTCAACTTTTATCTGTAATTTTTTCAAAAGTTTAGGAACTCAACAAGTACGTGATTATTTTAAACAATTGATAGTTCAAAAATAAAAGTAATTATTTAGGAGGGATCTCAGAATATATTTTTGGCCATAAAACCTGTGATGTAAGTTTCTAAGGGAGTTAATGATCCAGCATATTCTGCCTACGCTATCACCAACTGAATAAAAAAGCAAAAAACAGATGCTAAATTCCCCATATCCACAAAGTATCAATCACAGCTGTGTATCCAATTCTCCAGGGGATTCTTCTCTAGCTAGATTTAAGTTCCTGTGCTTCAGTGAGTTGGTTACCCCATGATGAATGGCATTTAAGATTCAAAAAGGATCTTTGAGATCAAAGTGAACACATTCATTATATGGATGAGGAAAATGCTGGCCAGTGAGTGACAGGGACAGCTAGAAACAGATCCAGGTCACAGACCCAGAGCTCCTGATTTCCAGCTACGTTCTTCTGGTGACACATTCTCCAGGGTAAGATTCCACATCATTTACTGTCGTCTGATTACAGAGAATGTTATAATTTCACTATACAGCAATGCATAGAATATGCCCAAATCAGAACTGCTAATTCACTTAAGAGTATTCAAGGGTTTACCTGACTGGGTTGTTGTTGTTGTTGTTGTTTTGGTTGATGTGGACATAATGTAAATATCATGGCTGTTTCGATGTCATTATTGTAAAGATATTTCCCTATCAGCTTAAGAGAGTCAGGACACGAACAACATTTAAATTCTCATTGTAAACAAAACGCAGTGGTAGGCACTGTAGAAACACATTTGGTCCTATTTTCCTTACCCTGAGCATGTAACAGAGCAGAATTTTTCCAACAGCGTGGAGACTATGTACAGTCCGGTGAAGCAAAGAATACTCTCCCCCCGCACGCCGCAGGAGAACGTACGCAGTATTCCTCAAAGGAGAACGGTCATACTCATGATAGTGCGGAACGAAGACAGTATTTCCAGAGGTCTCCACAAATGAGAACCCCTGGGCTATGTTACCATAGATTTATCTCCATAACCTTCAAGCCAAAGTATTGCAAGACATCATGACAAAGCCAACAACACGTAGGATGGCATTTTCTTGCTAGAAAGTCATACACAGGCATACCTCGTTTTATTGTGCTTTGATTTACTGCCCTTCACAGATACTGAGTTTTTGTTGTTGTTGTTTTTTTAACAAATTGGAGGTGTGTGGCAACCCTGCATCAAGGAAGTCCATTGGTGCCATTTTTTCCAGAAGCATTTGCTCACACGTGTCTCTGTGCCACATTTTAGTAATTCTTGCAATATTTCCAACTTTTTCATTATTATTCTCTTTAGTAGGTAATCTGTGATCAGCGGTTATGACTTGCTGACAGCTGAGATCGTGGTTAGCATTTTTTAGCAAGAAGTCTTTTTTAAGGTATGTACCTTGCTCTTTCAGTTTACTGCACACTTACTAGACTACAGAATAGTGTAAACATGACTTTTATATGGACTGGGAAACCAAAGAATTCATTTGAATCACTTTATAGTGATATTTGCTTTATTCTGAATGGTCTGGAGCTGACCCTGCAATATCTCTGAGGTATGCCTGTGTTGAAAAAAGGAGAGTCAACAGGGCAGTGGGCACAAAATTACTCTATTTCAAGTTGGAGTGAAAGAAACAGTATTAGCATTTAGACCGTGATAGGAAGGCAATGCAGAGAACTCAAGCTAATGAGCCTGTGTCTGGTCTCCTTCGCGTCTAAGACCAAAGCCATGATTTCAATGTGTACACAGAACAGTTTGGATGGCCACTGACAATACATGTTACAAAGCATTGTTTAACAAGAAGAGAAGAAACCGGAAAAATTTTAGAGGTTTCTGTGGAAGTCTCATCCCAGTGCTGTCCTTTGAGGAGTTCGAAGTGCCACGTTGGTACTTCCACTAAGGCGGATTGGACAGTTGGTAAGAATAATGGAAAGGGAGCTAATTAGGAATATATTGCACACTTGGTTCTAAATGGCATGTACTCCTATGTGACTTAAAGGGATTAGACCTCCACATTATCATTTTAGAAAGCCTCTGACCTTCCATTTTCATAAAAAACAAAAAACAACAACAACAACAAAAAAAAACCCACTTTCGGAAAATACATGTCAGGAAGCTTACTTTCTGATCGGCAATAGAAGATTAACAATGGGATGCTAGGTGGATTAAGTGGTAGTGTTAATAGGATGTGAGCCAAAGTATATTAAGCAAAATCTTGCTTTACGTTAACAATGAAGCGAGACAGTAATTTTAGTCAGCGGTCACATAATAATTTTCAAGTAAGTACCCATCTCCTGTCATGTATAAACCGAGGCTTGCTGCTCAACTATCACATGATGTTAACTTTCTCTTTCACCTCAAATTGCCAATTCTGACTGCTTGGACATCATCATAGTTTTGGATTCTTGATCTGTGGGACTATCTTCAACTGGTACCTGTAGAAAGAATCATAAGATAAAAAAAACCTTACAGCATCTGGCATATGCCATGATGACAGATCGACAGTTGGCTCGGGAATACAAAAGAGCTGACTAGACAGATTGATTTCACACATTTCTCCATAGTATAGTCATAAAAATATTCATTACTTACAGCTTTAATATCACCGTTCGCAATTCCTATGTTTATATTGTGTCTTTTGAGATCCGACTTGATTAATGCTGAAATAGAGAAACATCAGTAGAGTTACCAAAGAGTAGAGAGGAATATATTTTTCTTTAAGCAGTACAAGGCCTTTCTGGATGTTGCCGCGTTTAGCGCACTGTAGTACCATCATATTCAACGGCATCCTCACAGCATGAAAAAATGCTAGGGACGCCTGGGTGGCTCCGTCGGTTGAGCGTCTGCCTTTGGCTCGGGTCATGACCCCGGGGGTCCTGGGATGGAATCCCATCTCGGGCTCCTTGTCCATCAAGGAGTCTGCTTCTCCCTCTGCCTGTTCTTTTTTTTTTTTTTCTCTTTAAGATTTATTTATTTATTTATTTATTTATTTATTTATTTATTTGACAGAGGCAGCCAGCAAGAGAGGGAACACAAGCAGGGGGAGTGGGAAAGGAAGAAGCAGGCTCCTAGCGGAGGAGCCTGATGTGGGGCTCGATCTGAGCCAAAGGCAGACGCTTAAGGACTGCGCCACCCAGGCGCCCCCTCCCTCTGCCTGTTCTGCCTGCCACTACCCCTGATTGTGCTCTCTCTCTCTCTCTTTCTGACAAATAAACAAAATCTTTAAAAAAAAATGTTAGTGTTTCTCTAAGACACTAACTTAATTAGCAATTCCTTCATTAGTGAAAAAATACAGGATGCTGGGAACCAAAGATGCAAAGATGAAAAGCACAATTCTTTCCCTAGAGCACCCTCGGTTCTAAGGAAATACTGACATGCGAATGATTATAACATTGTGGGATCAGTGCAATCACGCAGGTTATGTAGAAGGTGTAGTGGGAGCATGGGAGAAAAAAAGGCCTCTGTCAATCCAGAGCAAATCACGGAAGGCCTGCCAGAGGAGACACATTTGAATTGAAACTCGAAAAATGAGTAGGAACTGGTCAAGCAGATAAGAAGAGAGAGGAAGGCATTCTGGGCAGGAAACAGTACATGCAAAGAATGCAAGACAGGAATAGAATGGACAAGAATGTGGCACTGGAGGTAGTTTGGGGACCACTGGAGCATCAAGTACAAGGCGGAGGAGGCAGGATATGTGGCTCGGCTGGCAGGTACCGTGTACATCGTATGAAAGAGTTTGCACTGAAGAAATCAACCAAGCGAGCTAGCAGATGAAGCAACGTGGGTGTAGAAACACTGCCGGACATTAAACTTTGCTTCTAAATCCATTTTTACGCTTATGCGCCCGGACAAACTACAGATAAAAGCCCTCTTCTGTGCTCTTTCTCCAGCGCTGGGCAGGCTGGGCTCTACTCTCATTCCTGCCCACGTCTACTCTGATTATCCCTATCTCGGGTACGATTGGCTAACCCTCCCATGTGCTATTTCCACCACCACACACGATCATCATTGAGGATGTGATTAGGCATGCTCTAGGTGCCAGACGCAACACTGGGAGCTTTTCATGAAGCACCGCAGTTAATCCGCGCCACAACCCTCTAGGGCAGGCTTTTTAATACCCTGTTATATGAATGAGAAAAGGAGGATCTGAGAGGTGAAGTCACTTGTCTAAAGTCACACAGCCAGTGAGAAGCAGATCTGTCCAGAATTTTTACTGACCCCTTAATACAATGGTTTTGTTTCTTATGCATAGTAACGGTATTGAAGTTAAAATCTGAAAAATGAATTGATAGATTCATATCCTTGGAAAAAGACAATATCCTGCTTTTTATCTCTTTTTCCCCCCGAGTTCTTCCAAGCCAGTGAGAATCAATAGACATGAAAATTAAATATAAAGACAATATGACATAAGTAATTTTGCCAGGAAAATGCCCTAATTTACCTGTTAAAAGGATGCCTAGAAACATCCAAATACAGAGGAAAATGTTTCCTGCCCTAGGACCATAGTCTGATGTGAGCTTTCCTTGAGCCAATGTGAACAAAATTCCAAATATCTAAAATAAGAGAAATAATTGTTAAATTTGCTTCTTTGAAGTAAGTGCAATGTTTTCCCCAGAACTTTTCCTATTTTATTCATATGATTTAGCTTCTACAAACATGCATTGAAAGGTAGAATCTTTCAAACAAAAATTCTTTTTAACTTTATTATCCACTAGACTAGTCAGCAAGCTAATCATCTCAGATTCAAGAGAAGTCAGAGGTTTACCTGTGCAGCAGCATTAAGAAGACCAGAGGAAGTACCTTCAGATTCAGGGTAAGTGATTTCAACAGCAAATTCAAAACCCACTGGGAGGTAACCGGTCATGAAGAAACTAGGAAAATAAATCCAGAATTATAGAAACAATTAACTGAGGGCAATATCACATATTGAGGCAATCGTTCTGCTTCTTAGGCCTATTCTAGTGATCAGATAACTGAATATTTTGAACTTAATGTGTGACAGTAAGGCCCTATTATTATTCACCAATCAGCCCAGGGACAGAAGAACTGAGAAGTAAAGCAGTTCCTAAGTTTTTCTTTTTTTGAGAAAAATTTACCTCTAATTTGCAAAGTCAGTTAGTTGTTTTTCTAACTAAATAAAGCTACCTGGACTAAGGAAGGCTTATCCATTTTTCACTTATCATATATACCAAAAAAACATTTTAAACTACTTTTTTTTAATTTCCAAAGAATTACGTATTTATGTGCACAGGATAGATTCTTTAAAGTTTAAAATATTAAAGGACAATTGAATGAACTAAAAATTTAAAACCACAGTAGTAATACTTCAAAATTGTAAGAGCATGCTAACATTCCTCCTACACACACACACACACACACACGCACACACACACACACTGCTTACCCGAGCACCCCTCCAGTAACAAACACGACCATAATGTATCCAAGGTCCAACGTGAAAGTAAATACGACCATTCCAAAAAAAGACAAAATGTAAACTATCAGAGTTGTCTGTCTAAAACAAAAACAAAATTGTTAGTATTTTGCCTGATTTTCCTAGGTATATAAAAATCCTGTCGCTAAACATTGCTCTCTCTACACAGTAATAAATGCGTTGGTTTTCAAGATTAGGTTTCCCTCATATCGAAAACATTTCCACCAAAGCGTGGACTTTAAAGCTTACATTTAAGATTCAATAGCAGCAACCGACAAAACTCACACCATATCCAATGCTCAGACAGGAAGGAATATTCATATGGATCAAATCATTTTTGTGCCACCAAGTGGGATAGTTCCCTAACTGTATCTGAAGATTGACTTCAAATTCCACCTCTTCCAAAACCCTTTCCTAACCACGGCAGCTTATAACATTGCCTCTTCTTCCAAATTCCCTTATCATCTTAGTAGCTACGTAACTGTCACATGACAGACATCTATTCGGTGTATGACATCTATTTTAGTCTGTTACATTATTATTTTTCATATATGAACACTTTATTTTCCCCATTTAGACCATAAATGTCTCAAGGACAGGGACTCTATGTCGCTTGTCACAATCCCTAGCTGAACTATGGCCACAACACAAGTTTGGTGAGTGAATGGCAATTACTCTGAGAACAAAATCAGGACAACAAAGAAGACATTTCTATGCCTATCAAGTTTTCTAACTGTAAAGTGGACCAAAGGCTAGGAGTAATTTTAATCCTTTGCATATGTTCCCTTTATCTACAGATCGAATGTAAGGTACCATTTCATAATAATGAAACTACAGCAAGTGTTGTCTTAAATTATGGGAGAGCTATCTTGGAATATTTCAACATGAGAGGTCTTTGGAAGGGCTTACATAATGATATCAAACATATCTTGAGCCTTGAAAGGTACACAGGATACATAGGTGACAGTTCCATATTTCATGCATTCATTTTATTTTATTCCATCATTTATTCATAGTTCCATTTATTCATTTATCCCAAGCAGTTGGGAAGATTCTGCCTGTTAAAAAATGTAGCTATTCTGGGGTATCTGGGTGGCTCAATAGGTTAAGTGTCTGCCTTTGGCTCAGGTCATGATCCCAGGGTGCTGGGATCGAGCCCTGCATTGTGCTTCCCGCTCAGCGAGAAGCCTGCTTTTCCCTCTCCCACTCCCCCTGCTTGTGTTCCCTCTCTCGCTGTCTCTCTCTCTCTGTCAAATAAATAAATAGAATCTTAAAAAAAAAAAAAAAAGTAGCTATTTTTGACTGAGGGGCCCAAGATGGCAGCCTAGGAAGACGCTGAACTCATGTCCTCCCACAGACACATAGAATCTACATAGAAAGCAATTCCTCCTGGGGCGCCTGGGTGGCTCCGTCATTAAGCGTCTGCCTTCGGCTCAGGGCGTAACCCCAGAGCTCTGGGATCGAGCCCCACATCAGGCTCCTCCTGGGGAAGCCTGCTTCTTCCTCTCCCACTCCCCCTGCTTGTGTTCCCTCTCTCGCTGGCTGTCTCTCACTGTCAAATAAATAAATAAAAATCTTAAAAAAAAAAAAAAAAGCAAGCAATTCCTCCTGAAGAAGAACTGAAGACTGACTGAACAGCTTCTGCATAATAAAGGGTAGAGGGACCACATAGAGAGAGGATCAGGTGAGACAGAGACAGGGTAACAGTGGGAACCCCACTGGAGACCCTATGACCTGCAGTAGGGCCAGATATTACTGAGCTGTCGCTTGCCCTGGGGCACAGCAAAAAAACAAAAACAAAACAGTGGTTTAAGGAGCAATTAGACTATGAGTGAAGGAAATCCATTTACTAACCCTAGAGTGTCTGCCAAACAGTGGGGAAACTGCTGGAACTCACTTTGGAGTTGGAGATGCTTGTGATAGCCACTGTTTACAGCAGCCCCTTGAGAGCACAGACAGGGACAGAGTCCACTAGCCCACACTAGCTCCATCTGTCCTGCAAGGGAAGCCCTCCCGGACAGCATCTGCTCCAGGTCAAGTTGTCCCACCGGGGCAGCCCAGTGCAGAGCACCCCCACCAGCACTTACTCTAGCTCCAGCCATCCTGCCAGGGCAGCCAGGGCACAGAGTGCCTACGAATGCCCAGGACCCCTGCCTCATGCCTGCTCCAGGTCCAGCTATTCTCCCAATGTGGACCTGGCATGAGGCCCCTGGGACCACCCGGCTCAAATGTGCTCCAGCTCTAGCCATCCCACCAGGGTGGCCTCTGGCATGGAGCACCCCAGGACCTCTGGCCCGGACCAAATCCAGCTCCAGCTGATCAGCCTAAGCAGCCTGGAACACAGAGTCTACACGGAGGACGTTCCTACATAAGGCCGCTCCTTCAAGACCGGAAGAGATACAGACCTCCAGTTATAAAATAAATAAGTCATGGGGATGAAGGGTATAGCATAGGGAATATAGTCATCCAAACTATGGAAGCAGCCCAGGTGTCCATCGATAATGAATGGATAAAGATGTGGCATATATATACAATGGAATATTATTCAGATCTAGCTATATGAAATAAGTAGAGAAAGACAAATACCATATGATTCCACTCATGTGGAATTTAAGAAACAAAACAAACAAAGGCTAAAAAAAGAGCGAGAAAACCAAGAAACAGACTTTTCACTATAGAGAACAAACTGATGGTCACCAGGGGGAGATGGGTGGGGGGAAGGGTGAAATAGGTGTAGGGGATTAAAAGCACACTTATCTTGATGAGCACTGAGTAATGTACAGAATTGTTCAATCGCTATATTGTACACCTGAAACTAACGTAACACTGTATGTTAACTACACTGGAATTTAAATACTTAATTAAAAAAAGAAAATAATTGTTGAATCACTATGCTGCACACCTGCAACTAATAAAATATTGTCTGTCAACAATACTTCAAATTAAAAAAAACAAAAAAATATATATATAGCCATATAAATATGGCTATTCTTTGAAGGCTCAATGCAAAAGATGCTGCCCCTGAAATCCCTCTTCAGTCTCCCAGTTGGTATCCCTAAGTTCTTCTTTTGTATTAAAATTTTGATTACATAAATGTATAATTAATATAGTATTTTCATATTATGTATTATAGCTAAGTGGTGCAATAGTGTGGGTCACTTTAGGCAAAGACTTTTAAAGACTTTTTTTCAAGATTCTATTTATTTATTTATTTTATTATTTTTTTAAAGTAAACTCTACACCCAACATGGGGCTCGAACTCATGACCCTGAGATCAAGAGTTGCATGTTCCACCAAACAGAGCCAGCCAGGCACTCCTAGGCAATAACTTTTTACCAAAAATGCCTTATGCTCAATAGCAATTTTTTGGTAGGAAAGACAACTTTTTGTTTGTTTGTTTTTAAGCTTACAACATGAGAAAAGAACAGGATAAAGTCTCTGTCAGAAGTCAAATGTTTCTCAGAAAGGGCTTTTGTCTGGGGCGCCTGGGTGGCACAGCGGTTAAGCGTCTGCCTTCGGCTCAGGGCGTGATCCCGGCGTTCTGGGATCGAGCCCCACATCAGGCTCCTCTGCTGGGAGCCTGCTTCTTCCTCTCCCNCATCCAAACTATGGAAGCAGCCCAGGTGTCCATCGATAATGAATGGATAAAGAAGATGTGGCATATATATACAATGGAATATTATTCAGATCTAGCTATATGAAATAAGTAGAGAAAGACAAATACCATATGATTCCACTCATGTGGAATTTAAGAAACAAAACAAACAAAGGCTAAAAAAAGAGCGAGAAAACCAAGAAACAGACTTTTCACTATAGAGAACAAACTGATGGTCACCAGGGGGAGATGGGTGGGGGGAAGGGTGAAATAGGTGTAGGGGATTAAAAGCACACTTATCTTGATGAGCACTGAGTAATGTACAGAATTGTTCAATCGCTATATTGTACACCTGAAACTAACGTAACACTGTATGTTAACTACACTGGAATTTAAATACTTAATTAAAAAAAGAAAATAATTGTTGAATCACTATGCTGCACACCTGCAACTAATAAAATATTGTCTGTCAACAATACTTCAAATTAAAAAAAACAAAAAAATATATATATAGCCATATAAATATGGCTATTCTTTGAAGGCTCAATGCAAAAGATGCTGCCCCTGAAATCCCTCTTCAGTCTCCCAGTTGGTATCCCTAAGTTCTTCTTTTGTATTAAAATTTTGATTACATAAATGTATAATTAATATAGTATTTTCATATTATGTATTATAGCTAAGTGGTGCAATAGTGTGGGTCACTTTAGGCAAAGACTTTTAAAGACTTTTTTTCAAGATTCTATTTATTTATTTATTTTATTATTTTTTTAAAGTAAACTCTACACCCAACATGGGGCTCGAACTCATGACCCTGAGATCAAGAGTTGCATGTTCCACCAACAGAGCCAGCCAGGCACTCCTAGGCAATAACTTTTTACCAAAAATGCCTTATGCTCAATAGCAATTTTTTGGTAGGAAAGACAACTTTTTGTTTGTTTGTTTTTAAGCTTACAACATGAGAAAAGAACAGGATAAAGTCTCTGTCAGAAGTCAAATGTTTCTCAGAAAGGGCTTTTGTCTGGGGCGCCTGGGTGGCACAGCGGTTAAGCGTCTGCCTTCGGCTCAGGGCGTGATCCCGGCGTTCTGGGATCGAGCCCCACATCAGGCTCCTCTGCTGGGAGCCTGCTTCTTCCTCTCCCACTCCCCCTGCTTGTGTTCCCTCTCTTGCTGGCTGTCTCTATCTCTGTCAAATAAATAAATAAAATCTTTAAAAAAAAAAAAAAAAAAAAGAAAGGGCTTTTGTAGGATAGTAATGACCCCTTCTAAAGACATATGTGTGCATGATTCCTGTTAGAGGGGAAGAAGCTTCATAAGGTATCCAAATTCTCAAAGTCGAAATAAGTATGACTGATAAAATAAGACAATATATAGACTTCATTCAGAAGTGAAAGGAATCTAAGAATGTCTAGAATCCAAGTCTCTTAGTAATAATAACACTTTTTTAAATTTCTTAAAATAAAAAGCAAAGTTTCCATTAAACCCAAAATACCCTAGGCTGTACACCATACATTCATGTACTATCACTTACTTGTATGTTTTGGTATGATCTAGCCACAAGCCACAAAGAATAGAGCCCACCATTCCAGCTACTACCAATGTTAGTCCAATCCTTCCAGCATTGATTTCTTCTCCCTTTAAAAAAATGTTCATAAGAAGTTAATCAGATACTTCTAATTCAAATAGATCTTTCACATTCCCATACCTTTCATAGTCAATGGAAATAATTGGATAAAATGAAACATACAATATAGTAGGAAATTTAGTACATCTGTTAGGGTGAGAGGGGTAGGGGGCAGGTAAAGCAGATATCAAGGACATTCTCTTTTCAAACCAGAAAAAAAAGAAAACCTAAAATGTGGGAGAAATAAAATAAATTTGTCTTGACCCTCTATAGTTAAGAAAGTGCAATGAGGGGCGCCTGGGTGGCACAGCGGTTAAGCGTCTGCCTTCGGCTCAGGGCGTGATCCCGGCGTTGTGGGATCGAGCCCCACATCAGGCTCCTCCTCTATGAGCCTGCTTCTTCCTCTCCCACTCCCCCTGCTTGTGTTCCCTCTCTCACTGGCTGTCTCTATCTCTGTCAAATAAATAAATAAAATCTTTAAAAAAAAAAGTGCAATGACTTTTGTTAGAATTCTCATGTAATTCACAGAAGTCTGAGAAGGAGATTAATCTGATAGTTTTTATATATTACAACTGCTTTCTCCTTTCAAAAGCAAAGACAGGTCACAGCTTGATATTTACTTCTTTATATTTGGGTTGGTTTCCTTTAAAATTGTTTGTTTTTCCCACATAACCAGTCATGTTTCTTTTAAAAAGGACTGAAAAAAAGACTTAGGTATTGTCACAGCAATAATACCTTCTTCTTTCCATTTTGTGTGTTCTATAAATTGGATTAAATGTATTCTCAATGAAAATCTTTTAAAGCAACAAGGTCATAAATCTTTTTTTTTTTTTAAGATTTTATTTTTAAGTAATCTCTACATCCCACGTGGAGCTTGAGCCTACAATCCTGAGATCAGGGGTCAAGCACGCTCCCCCAACTGAGCGAGCCAGGTGCCCAATAAATCTTTAATCTTACGATCATGCTAACAGGAATTACACTGTTTAAATAACATTCTTGGCCAGGCATGTGACACAGTCTAGACAGAAACTCACCTTATAGTATGTCAGTATCATTTGATTTAATAATGTTGAGACTGAGTAAAATGCTCCAGTTATGATACCTACAATAATAAACAGAAAATTATAAACGTACCATTTATTAGTTCGTAACGTGATAATGGAGTACTCTGTGACAATGGTGAAAATATAACGTATTTCTCAGACAGCTGCCAGAGAACACTAAAAACGCTTACCATTCCCTTTCAGAATATGGAATGCTCAAGTTAACACCTCAACTTGCAGAGATTACAATAGTAAACTTCCGTCATGACAGCATTTATTATTATTTGGACTCAGATATGCCAGCCACAGCTCCCATCTCCGTGCAGAACACTCCACAGCAATGAAGCACTGAGCGGACTGCTTACTGAATACCTACAATGTACCCGAGCTAGTGAGCGCTCAAACATGAGACAGAATCTCCGCCTCAGAGATCTCACCCCTGCAGCAAAGACTTCAAGGCAATTAGTAAGATAATATTAATTCCAGAGTATTTAAAAAGGAAAAATAAAAAGCAGTTGGCTATCAGAAAGCATATGACTGGGTTTGAATCCTGCTGATTACTGGCACATTTGTGGGCCTCTAGCGAGACTTAAGTGTATTATTAAATATTTCAAGCACAGAAAAAAGTGCGGAGAATAATTTAACAAATACCCTTACTCATCACCCAGCTTGTCAAACACTCACATTTTGCCATCTTTGTTTCAGATTCATTTTTTAGATCTCTAATCCTGTTCTTCTCTCCCATTCCTTCTCAGAAGTAACCCTGACCCTCCTTTTAGGGCTTATCCTTTTATTTTATTTACTTTATTTTATTTTAAGATTTATTTATTTATCTTAGAGAGAGAGGGCATGAGTGGAGGAGGGGCAGAGGGAGAGAGAGGGGAAGCGGACTCCCCGCTGAGCAGGGAGCCTGACACGGGGCTCAATTTTAGGACCCTAAGATCATGACTTGAGCCAAAACTGAGAGTCAGACGTCCGACTGAGCCATCCAGGTACCCCAGTGCTTATCATTTTAGATACTGAATATATGTGTATCCATAAATAACAATTAGAATTATTCTGCATGTAATTGAACTTTATGTAAATAATATATTATTTGTATCTATCTATAGCTTGCTCTTATCACTCAATATTACAGTTTTTAGATTTATCAGAGTCAATACTTTATATTCTAGTTCATGGGACTAGTTGAGCGCCTGCCTTTAGCTCAGGTCATGATCCCAGTGTCCTGGGATCGAGTTCCGCATCGGGGTCCTAGCTCAGCAGCGAGTCTGCTTGTCCCTCTCCCTCTGCCGGCTGCTCCTCCTGCTTGTGCTCTCTCTGTCAAATAAAGAAATAAAATCTTTAAAAAAAAAGATTTTATTTCTTTATTTGACAGAGAGTGAGAGAGAGAGAGAGCACAAGCAGGGGGAGGGGCAGAGGGAGAAGGAGAAGCAGACTCCCCGCTGAGCAGGGAGCCCAACGTGGGGCTCGATCCCAGGACTGGGGGATCATGACCTGAGCCGAAACAGACGCTTAACTGACTGAGCCACCCAGGCATCCCAAGAAATTCTTTTAAGAATACTAAAGCCAGTTTCCTACATGTACTTCAAAAACTTGAAAGTTCTAATTTTCACCCTTTGGTCTTTAATCCATTGCAATTCATTTTTTTCATGGTGTGTTCTAGAGAGCTAATTTTATTTTTCCCATATGGATCATCAATTATCCCAGGCAATTTCTATATAGTCTCTCTTACACAAAACATCTAGTTTTCATCTATACATGTTCTAGTCATTAGAGCTCTTTGCAAATACAGTAGTCCCCTCTTATCTGCACAGGATTTGTTTCAAGTTCCCCCAGAGGATGCCTGAAACTGCAGATAGTACCAAACCCGACATACACCCAACATACACATACCCAACATACACATACATATGTATGTACATACATATATATATATATGGTGAAGTTTAATTTATAAATTAGGCACAGTAAGAGATTAACAATAACTAATAATAGAAAAATTATAATATACAGTAATAAAAGTTATGTGAATGTGGTCCCTCTCTCTCAGAATCTTATTGTACTGTATTTTTTCTTCTTATTGTGATGATGTGAGATGATAAAGTGCCTACGTGATGAGATGAAGTGGGGTGAATGACATAAACCATGTGATGTAGGGTTAGGTGCTCCTCCGGCTTCCTGACTGTGGCTGACCACGGGTAACTGAAACCAGAGAAAGTGAAACTAGGAATAAGGGGATCACTGTATTCTAGTGTCTGCAGACACTTAGGGGCATGGCCATATGACTTAAATGTGAGCAAAAGTGACATTTCCCACTTGCTGCCCTAGTAATCATAATAGCATGTGCCAAGATGTCATTCTGGATCCCTGAGTTAACTCTGGGGAGCAGCACCTTGCTGCCAATTCACACTGAATATGCAGCACTGGCAGTAAATGAATTTTTGACGTGCCAGGCCATTCGAATTCTTCATTAGCAGAATTTCATTGCTATCATACAAACTGGCCTGCAAACGGATACAGAGAAGTAGGTCACTGGGATCTCTATTCATTCCAGTAATCTAATAGTCTATCCCTTGGTTATACACGGCATCCTAATTATCATTGTTTTATAAATCCTGATATTTGAGAATGTGTCTCTCACCTTGTTCTTCATTGACATTATCTTTGTTGTTTCTTGGCCCTTACTTCTTTCGCGGGAGTTTTACAATTAGTCAAGTTCCCTTACAAACCATGTTTAAATGGAAGATTGCAGGATGAGACATACGGCTGTCTAAAGATCGTATCAAAACACCCCAAGTAACTGGCCTTGCTGCTCACTTCCCACTGAGTTCAGATACATGTAGGGACCCAGCGTGGTTAGCCTGGGGAGGCCAAGGAAAGCAAAGGAGGGCTGTGCTCAGACCTGAGGGTACCCTACTGCACTGTACTGTACACTGATCTTTCATTATTCCAGACCTGAGTAAAGATAGCAAAAGTCAGGATGAAGGATCATAAGAGCAAGAAATACTGTTATCTGAGCCTAGATTATTTGTCTGAGTTTCAGATAGCAAATAGCATAAGTGGCATAGTGAAGGATTGCATTTTCTCCAAATAGCCCTACCTCAAGAAAATGTTACCTTAGACTATTTGGTTCCTAAGTTTTGGACCCTGTATGTAATCCTGAAAACCTGTCCTAGGAGTATAGCCCCTATCTAAACCATCTCACGTCCAAGTTTGCTCCAACTTTATACATAAAATACTAGTCATGGAGGGAGACCGGTGCACTGTCGAAAGGTGTGATGTGACACACTCATTCAAAACCATAATCCCTAACTAGGCACCCCTTCGGTGAAGAACAGGAGGTCAACAAAGTTTTCCATCTCTCCTGGGGAACTCTCCACAGTGTTTCCCAATGCCTTCTTTCTGATTCTTTTTTTTTTTTTTTTTTGACGATTTATGTATGTACTTTAGAGAGTAAGTGAGGCAAATGTTAAGTCAGCTCTTGTAGGACTGCTTAAGGGAAAAAAGGAGTACATTTCAGGTAAAAAGAATAATGGCACAGAATTACAGAGACTGGAATTCACAGCATATACGCACGTGGAGGCGTGTTTGTATGTGTGAGCGTGTGTGTCTGTGACAAGGGGCTGGTTATAAACTGGCTCATAGAAAGTCTTATCTTGGGAGACAGTAAGAGATAAAGAAGGTAGGAGTCTTTCTTCCTTGAATGACAGGCTACAGAAAGAAATGAATTTGCTCTTATAGATAATAATCACTCACTCACTTGCTGTATTTTCTCTACTTCCTAGTTATGTGTTTTAGGTTTAAGCTAACCAGTGAAGGTAACCAGCAAAATGAAGAAAAGGCACTACGGCATGCTGAAGTATTTAATGACGATAGGATATAACATCTTGGATTTGCTTAAAAATATTCCAGGCAAAAAAAATTCCAGGAAAAATGTAGAGGAAAGAGAGAAAGCAAGAATAGTGATAGTTGATAATTGCAGCTGGGTGATGATAGGTACATCGGAATTCACTATATTAAATGTTCTACTTTTGTGTTCAACTTTTCACTGAAAAAAAGAAGAAGAAGATGAAGTAGCCCGGGTAAAAGGGTGAGTGAGTTTAGGTCAGGGCATAATTTGTTACAACTCGTAGAACGGTTATGTACTAGGGTGTGCACTCCCAAATAGATGTAAAGAAGGGAAAGAACAGCCATGAGTGACTTCTGAAGACAAGGAAGACAGAAATAGGGTGTGTTAGCAATTACTATAAACAGTGTTGATATAAAAAACAAAGAATAAACTGTCAGCAAACTCTGAAGGGAACCAAATGAGTTGGTGCCTGCAGTCAAAGCTACAGCGTCAGGGTGAGTATCTGTCAGCTATCCTGAAATATCTAGAAGGATAAAAATTGCTTTTCAAGATAGAACTGGTTAGGGCGATCGCATTAATGTCAGTTTAGACTGAGTAGTCAAAATAGATGCCAGTTTGCAAGGGATCAGCGAAAGGACTAGTTGATGACATTTCCCGTATGCTTCTAGCAGTAGGACTTAATTAAAATACTTGGTGAAACTCAAAAAAGGAGGCAGTGCTTGTCTATTTGAGATGCAGTATATTTTATTTAAAAACATAAGAAACTAGAGAAAGAAATTAAGAAATTAGATTAAGAAATTATTAAGAAAATCCATCTTGAAGTTTTTGCTTTTAGTTCAAAATTCAAGTTTATGACTCATTAATTAAAGCTCAAACCACTAGATTAAATGAAAAGAATCTATAATGCTCAAAGTTTTATACAGAAATCAAAGAAAGTAAAAGAAAACCACTTACCGTAAGTGATCAAGAGAAGGACAAAGGGAATATTTTTAAACAGGTTCCTTATTGATTTCTTATAGGAGTACTCAGCAGGGGGGCTTTTTTGAAGAACTGCTTGAGCCTGACTTGGTGGATACTGAGGCTTTTCTTTGAATGCTGGAAACACATAGAAAGGTAATTAAATACATGGATCTCCCTTAGTGAGCAGACTAAATCAGTTTAAGCTTAAAGATGAAAGTCTTATAGTGAGCCTTTCATTTTCATTAACTTCTGAAGAATATCCTCGCAGTCCTCTGAAACTGACTACAACTCCATCAATAATATGTCACAACCTTGCCCACTGATTATTCTATTCTTAGTTGAGCAAGATTAATTTTTATTCTAGTAAGTCTTCAACAATTCCATTTCTAAACTTAGTTCAATTTGTGATTACAGGTAACATCAGATACGAGCAAACCAATATGTTACCTTTTAGAGGACTGTCTTGAGTTAGTAACTGTTTTCTTCTACTATTTGCTACAAACTTTATCATCTGATCTAATTACACCTCTAGAATTGAAAAGGTCCAGGTGGATTCATGGAGCAGAGCTCACCCAAAACATCGATTAATTAGGATATACTGACAACTTATCAAACTAAAACAAACTTCTATTTTTACAGGTGTCACAACTAATTCAAGAGGAGACACACTGATGAATATTTACTTTTGAAAGTCCTTATATCGGAGGACTGCTACACATAAAATGTTTAAGTTGTTGCAATCCCTTCTCTTCTGTTCACCCTATCTGCTCCTTGCACTGTCAAGAACGCCTGTTGTCCTTTCCTGAAAGTCTCTTTGGGTCCTAGTTAATATAGAAGATATCTCTTTTCGTTAATAGTGGTAATACACAACTCACACAGTTGTAAAACAAAGTTTCAGAACATAAAGACCATGCTTACAAGGTAGTCATGGGGATTGAGTGAGTCTTCAGTCTCTTACTTAGGTTCGTATTTACTCTGGTAAAGTAAGTATAAATGGCTCAGATTTGAACTCAAACGCAAAAAGAAAACAATTCATATTAGTCTTCAACTTCGCTGAATTTATTTTCTGAAGACATGTGTTATCTCTTAGTTTCAGGTAGTCATCTGCCCTGTTGGAAAAAATCAGGCCCATATCTATCAGCTACTCAATACACTAAAGTTGGGTTTCAGTCTATATGAAGAAAAGGAAATGGAGGGGCAGAAAACCACTGGTCTATGACCCTGTTTACTCTGCACTGCTTCCTTTAAAGAATGAAGACAATAGCCTTCTTCTTTCTTCTCCCCACCAAAAATGTGAGCCAATAAAATAATTAACTACTGGGGACCCTGGCTGGCTGAGTCGGAAGAGAATGTGACTCTTGATCTCGGGTCATGAGTTCAAGCCCCACACTGGGCAGAGAGCTTATAAATAACAACAACAACAACAACAACAACAACAACAACAACAAACTATTCAAGCAGTTATTCTCCAAAGTAGCCAAAGGATTTTGGGGCACCACATTCAAACCTTTTCTCCCATGATGAATAAGAAGGAAATCTATTGTGTTTAGGACTACTACCACTTTTTGGAGTTAGATAATAACATTATCTTTTGATTTCATTATTTGTCCCTGTATGATTCAAGCAGACATTCCACACATTAACTTATAACAAGATATGTAGAGGTTTGAATACTGGCTCTGCCTCATATCTTTGTATAACTCAGAAGGAATCAATTCCTGCCTCTCAACTATAGCTTCCTCATACATAAAATGGAAATAACGAGTTGTTATGAGGATTGTATGATATAATATATGCAAAATAATCTTGTCATTATTGAATGCTACACAGAATGCAGTGTCATTTTCAAGAATACTTATTTTTTTCAAAAAAATCCATTTATTTATTTGAGAGAGAGAGAGAGCACAAGCACGGGGAGAGGGAGAAGTAGACGGCCTCTCAGAGTAGAGCCCAATGCAGGGCTCAATCCAAGGACCCCGAGATCACGACCTGAGCTGAAGTAAGACACTTAACCGACTGAGCCATACAGGTGCCCCCAGGAATACCTACTTTTAAAAGTCAGAGACTTTATCTCAGGGGCTTGAAATTCTTATAGACTAAATAAAACACATTTCTGTTAAATGTTTACAATAGCAGCCTATCTATAAATATCCTGAATATAAGCATTAAAGCTAGAATTATATATCCATGCTATATACTCATGTGTTTAAGTACCTTAACATTAAATATTTTGATTGCCTTTACTTCTGCTTTCTCTCATCCACTCATGTTAGTGAGTCAGGAAGGTAAGGATTTTAATTTGCACATTTGAGTTAAGTGATAGAGTTTACTGTCCTCCTGCACAAGGACAGCTTTCAAACACAACAGCATTACCCCTTATACAAGAGGAATTTGAACTGGAACAAAAACAAGACTAGAGAAAAATTAAAATGACATATTTCTATATATAACATTTTAACTGTGCTGTTAGGGTACCTAGGCTCAAATTTCATCTGCAGTATTCATTATGACCATGGATGGATTACATTCACTTCAATTCTGTGTCCTACTTTCCTCATCTATCAAATGGGAATGATAATAGTACCACCCTCATATGGCTATGCAGATTAGATGATCCAGCAGGTAGCATGCCTTTAAACATGTTTGGTAATTACCAAACCACCAAATGTTAGAGGCCACAATGGCATGGTGTGTGAAGAATGAGGCATTAGTGTGAGATTCGGTGGAAGGCTTGGGTTATTCCTAGAAATGCTAGATGGATTACACTCATGACTAAGCTTATGACTAAGGGAGGGCAATAGGGTTACAGGGCATGAAGCCTCCAGATAGCATTTTTGAAAGACTGCTGAATACCAATTTAGTATATGTCACATTGCTGAAAAGCAACAGCAAAGCCAAATCACTTTATAAAATTTGGTTGGGTTTCCAAAGTATTTATGGAAAGTATTTAGAGGGAAGCAGGATTGTCTCTTAGTAATTAAGGACCTGTAAGCAGGGATTTTAAAATAATCCCTATTTTCCTCAATAGCAAATATTTGAGTATAATGAAAACAGATAAATTTTTTTGTTTAAATGTCACGATTTTCAACCTGACATTCATGTCACAACTGTATATAATCTCGCTTTTAAACTGTTTCATTAGATTAAGATTACAGGTCACCAAGCAAAACTTGACAGTGAGCCCTTTTTTCCTGGCTCCACCTCCACTCAGAAACTATGAGTGCATAAATAAGTAATAATGGACATGAATAGGTCTCTTTTAATTTCTCAAATAACACAGGTGCTATGTCAAAGGACACACCTATTATTATTGCCTTTTTGTCCTCTTCCTCTTTGACAAATAAAAATCTCATATTTGTAGCATCTCATACAGATATGCTTAAACACATATGTGTCACATATATAATTTCATATGTATAGATATCTTATATAGAACCTGTTCTCTCATTTCTTCCAAAGAGTTAAAGCAATGAAAGACAGTTAAAAAAAAAAAAGGAAAACCAGAGTTGATGTGAAGATACACAAGCAATTGTAGGAAAGAGGATTTTATATATTAATAATCCCTATTGCTGATAGAGGATCCATTTATGCAAAATATATACAAACTATATGTCATTTAGCAAATCAAATATGGCTATCAGAGAAGCAGACTTAAGAGTTTGTTTTTAAAAAATATACAGTTGACCCTTGAACAACATGGGAGCACCAATCCCCCACACAGCTGAAAATCCATGTATAACTTTTGACTGCCCAATAACTTAACAATAGCCTACTGTTGACCAAAAGCCATACCGATAACATGGTCAATTGACTCATATTTTGTATGTTATATGTGTTGCACACTGTATTCTCAAAATAAAGTAAGCTAGAGAAAAGAAAGTCTTACTAAGAATATCATAAGGAAGAGAAAATATATTTACAGTACTGTAAAAAATCCGTGTATAAATGGACACGTGCAGTTCAAACCCATGTTGTTCCAGGGTCAACTGTAGATTTCTTTTAAAACTTTGTTAAACTGCTGAAATAGTACAGGGATAATTGTCCTTTTTCAGTAGTCTCTACACAGCTAAATGTCACTCCCTAATTGAAACATAAAAACCAACCATGAGTAGATTTGGTATGTCAGAAAACTTTATATGCTACCAAAAGAATATTTTTTTCATTATCTAAAGGGAAGTTAAATGTATGGGCAGTTCATCTATGAAGGCAGTCTCTATCAACAGTCTTCAACCTACATGCCTTTGAAAAACAAGGATTTCATATCTGGAGATCACAAAATTTGAATTTTTCATTACTATTATAGCCATGGTAAAAATTAATCTTATACATTTTAAAACTCCAGCTATAATGCAATAAATGTAAATATTCATGATTAAAAGATGGCCTTTCAACTTTAAAGTTGCTTTCTTCTTCAAATCATGTTAAGATATCCTGAGTGCTCAAAGGACAATATTACAGTGACGTTAGCAACCACATTACTGAAAAAACCTGTCCTTCTTCCCTGCAAGCAAAATCGTTTCCCATTAAAAATAAACTTTAAAAAGCAGACCTTCCCAAACCTTCTTCCAAACTGACGTTGGCTGCTTGCAGCTGATTTTGACTGACTGCTTCAAGAGACAGGCCCAGACGAGAGGACTCAGGGACGAGTGGTGACAGTAGTGCTTTGCTGGAGTGGCCTAACAAGCAGACAGTTGCCAGTTTGAGACTGCTGAACAGCTTGCCACTGCCCAGGATCGTTCACTGGTCAACATGTTCAGATCCAGTTAATTGTTAAAATGGGGATCCTTGGAAGGATTTCTCATTAAAACAGAAAACAAGATTGTAGCTTCTTTGCATCATTTCAAAGCACGACAAGAATTTGTTCCTGGCTATGTTAGCATAAGCCGCAGAGCACGTAGAGGAAGATGCAAACAGGAGGCAGGTAGCATGTTGGAAACAATGGTTATCAGGGAAGAAAAATTAGTAGGGAGAGAAATTAGATGAATTAGTCTTGAAACCCTTTATGATAGCAAAATAGACGTGGCTGACCATAACACATCCCTAGGGGTGTAGCATTCATTATTGCAACAAGTGCGACAGCAAGAATGAAACAAGCAAATGGCACTGGAGATATTATCATAAAAATGTTCAGAGTCAGCTATTTTTATTTCCATATGTTTGCCATGCATTTATCTATTTAAGCAATAGGGAAAATAATTTGCTTACCAATTACTGTTAAAAGACATAAAAACGTGGCGATGGATGCTGTTCCATAAAACATGGTACTGATATTGCAAGCCAGAAGATCTGTGTTATTCTGTGTGTTGGGCACTAAAACTGGTGGTAGCAAGAAGCCAACTGCAGTTCCAAGCTGTAAAACAAACAATCCTGTTAATAGCTACCATTAATAAGAGAAAAAAAGGACATACTGACAATTAATACAACATAGAGAAGACAGCTAGTGTATTTACGGTGTAAGGTGCACATTCTACAGCACCATGTTCTGGGATGCTGGGCTGGCTCTGTTGGAGGAGCATGCGACTCTTGATCCTGGGGTCGTGAGTTCGAGCCCCACACTGCGTGTAGAGATTACCCAAATAAACAACTATTTAAAAAAAAAACACCATGTTCTTTTTTTTTTTTTCTTTTACTGTACTGTTAAAGGGTAGTAGCTGACAAATGACTTTCCTGTTCAACAAACTCCTACTATTTGAATAATTCTGCTGTAAGGATGTGTAAGATACCGTCCTTACCCTTTAGATGCTTACAATCAAAAAGAGCAATAAGAATATGCAGAGTAAGGCTGAGAAAAGATGACGTATAAAATGGGAGAAAATATTTGCAAATCATATATCAAAGAAGGGTCTACCATCTAGAATAAATAGAGAATTCTCACAACTCAACAACAAAAAGACAAACATCCAATTCAAAAATGGGCAAAGGACTTGAATACACATTTTTCCAAAGAAGATATACAAATGTTCAATAAACACATGAAAAAAAAAATGCTCAACGTCATTAATCATTAGGGAAATGCAAACCAAAACCATAATGAGATACCACTTCATACCCACAAGGATGGCTATAATAAACAAACAAAAAAAAATTGGAAAATAACAAATGTTGGCAAGATGTGAAAAAATTGCAAGCCTTGTACACTGCTAGTAGGATTGTAAACCAGTGCATGCACTGTAGAAAACAATTTGGCAGTTCCTTAAAAACTTAAACATTGAATTACCATATGACCTAGTAACTCCACTCCTAAACAAATACCCAAAACACTAAAGATAGGTATTCAAACAAATATCAAATATTATATGTGAATATTCATAACAGCCCTATCTGCAATAGCCAGAACGTAGAAACAAACCCAAATGTCCCTCAGTGGATGAATGGATAAACAAAATGTGGTACATCCATATAATGAAATATTATTCAGCCCTAAAAAGAATGAAATATTAACATGGATGAACTTTGAAAACATGCTAAGTAAAAGAAGCCAGACATAAAAGGTCATATATTGAATGATCCCATTTACATGAAATATCTAGAATGGCTAGATCCATAGAAAAAGCAAATCAGTGGTTGTCAGGGGACAGAAGAAGGGGTGCATGAAGAGTGACTGCTTAGTGGGTATTGGGTCTTCCTTGAAGGTAGATGAAAATGTTTTGGATCTAGATAGAGATGATGGTTGTATAACACTGTGAATGTACTAAATGCCACTGAGCTGTAATTTAAGATGGTTAATTTCATGTTATGCGAATTTTACCTCAGTAAGAAAAACTTAAGGTTGAATATGATAATCACAATGAAAGAAATAAAATTAAAGTATTAAAGGAGCTCAATAGAGAAAAATAGCGGATTCTTTCAGGGATAGAGGTGAGGAGGAAGGGCCCCAAGATTGGTTTCCAAAAGGAGGCTGAGGCAGATAGTAAGCGTCACCAAACACTTCATTTGCTCCTTAACAAAAAACTGGATAGAGATCATTAAACAGGTAATTAGAAGAGACAGTGATGGAGAGGTAGAGGGTGCCAAGACTGGGATGACTATATGCTCTATCATCCAAATGAGAATACTATTCAGAGTGAGAGGGACTAAATGAGTAGTTATTCTAATGAACAGCTCTACACCTGAATTATCCCATGCAAACCGGAATATACAGTCACCCTAGCTACTACCCTAGAAACTACTTTGAAGGAGCACTTTGTATAGACTTGGGGTTCAGGAAGAGTTTCTGGAGGAGCAAAGATCTGAAAAAGAAACTGGAGTTAGCCAAGTGAAATCAGAGTGTTCCCAGCCAAGAGAACATCATGTACAAAGGAAGGAGGAGGACATGACCTTGTGAGAAGCTCTAAGTGGTGGACAATTCCCCTCAGAGCAGAGAAAGAATGTGGATGTGAGGAATGGGGGCATGTGGAGAGGTGAAGCCCAAGAGCTGACAGGAGGCAGATCCAAACGGTCTCACATTGTCTCATTAGAGAGTTTGAATTTTATCCTAAGGGCAATGGAAGCCATTGCAGAGCGCAAGGCAGTGTCCTGGACAGATCTGCACATCAGAAAGACCACAGTGCATAAATGTGGAGAGTAGTAGGAAAAGAGCAAGAGCTGCAGATAGGAAAGTCAACCAGCAGTCTCTAGGTAAGGGCTGCCAGTGGCCAAAGCTAAGATAGTGCTAGTAGAAATGAAGAGAAATGAGAAGGAGACAAGGCGAATTTGGATGGGCAGGATCATATGGAAACATTCAGCTGGCCAGTATCTACATGAGTCTGAAGCTCATTCATTTATTCGACAAATTTTTATGGCGAATCTATAATGTGCGGGGCACTGTATTAAATGCTGGTGAGACAACTGTATACATTCAGACCACATGCCTATTTTCATGAAACTTACAATCTAATGGTGGGGATGGGAAATGAGTAATAACAATTAATATATAAATAAATATATCAGACAGTGATAAGCACCATATGGAGATAAGTATAATGATGTAATAAGAGAGTGACTGGGCAACTCTAAATGGGATCCTCAAGAAATGCCACTAAATGATATTTAAAATGAATTTAAACTGAGAGTTGAGTGACAGTAAGGCTGTAATGATGTGATCCTAGGAGGAAGAACATCCCAGGCAGAGAGACGGATCTGATCCATGTTTTAAAAGGGTCTCGCAGGTTAGAGACCTGGCCATAGAGACGGATACTGAAAAGCCAGGATGCAACAATCAGACAGACTTGGGTGTGAATGCTGTGCCACCACTTAGCTGTGTGACTCCTGGAAAATAATTTCATTCCCTTCAAGTCTCAGTTTCTGAATCTATAAAATGGAGAGACTCATGGTTCCCACCTTATTAAGTTCAAGGACACAATGCATGTAAAATACTTAGCATGGTGCCAGGTTCTTAGTGAATGCTCAATAATGCTGAATCTTATTAAACATGATCATGCCATAATTTAGGCTGAAAATGAGGGCCATGAACATGTGCACAGCTACTGCAGTCAGGGAAGGACAAGAACACCTAGGGAGAACGTACAAAGAAGGCAGAGGTGTGCTGAACATCAGAGGGAAATCTGCGTATAAGAAAACATTCCCATTTATTATCCATAAGTAGATAATCCATAGATATGGAGTTAAAAATATTTCTGCCATCCTCAATGAAGTATGAATAGGGAATATAATATTGTAAATGAAAAATACTTTAAGAAAATAGTTCCTATCTAAACATATGGAAGGAACCAACTAAAATATCAGTTATAAATTATTTTGGGGGCGCCTGGGTGGCGCAGTCGTTAGGCGTCTGCCTTCGGCTCAGGGCGTGATCCCCGCGTTCTGGGATCGAGCCCCACATCAGGCTCTTCCGCTATGAGCCTGCTTCTTCCTCTCCCACTCCCCCTGCTTGTGTTCCCTCTCTCACTGGCTGTCTCTATCTCTGTCAAATAAATAAATAAAATCTTTTAAAAATAAATAAATAAATAAATAATTTTGAATACAAACAACAAGCTACCTTTTCTTCTGTACTTTTAGAGAATGAAGATAAAAAATAAAGCAATAAACATGTAGATCTCGCCTTTTTATGGATTTTAGCTAAATCTTGTGATCTTGAAACAAGTGTTAGACTGGACGTGAGAGAGTAACATTCTTTTTTTACATAGCATGTAGGAATACAGGCAGAGAGAGGTGAAGTTCATGGTATATAGATTTTTAACTACATTCTCCTCAAGCTGAACGAACACTCAATACAATGTACATAAAGTATCACAGAACTCCATATGCAAATTTTAAATGACAATAAAAGAATCACTCTGTAATTACAACACACACACATACACACACACACACACACCATTCTAGTTAGTAATGCTACTGGAATGCTACTGGAATTTGAACGTATCGTGTTAGAAGGACTAGACAGCACTTTAAGGGAGAACTGGCAAAATAAGCCACCCTTTTAGAATGGGTTCCATGATCTGTGATCTGTCTCGCATTTTCTTACTTGGTACTTGGACTCAGGCATGTTGTGAGGTCTTTACCACCAGAATGTTTATGTAGCTGTCATTTGTAAGTATCATGTACCAGACACTCTGCTGATTGCTAACATATAAAACTAAACAGGAAGGGTGCCTGGCTGGCTCAGTCAGAAGAGTGTGCAACTCTTGATCTCAGGGTCATGAGTTCCAGCCCCACCTTGGGTGTAGAGATTACTACAAAAGATAAATAAACTTTAGAAAAATAAACACATAAGTAAAATAAAACAAAATAAAATAAAACAGGAGCTGTTCACACGGATCACTCAAAATGAGAACAAACTTCCCCAAATCCAACACCTTCCTTTTACAAATAATACACTGGGGAGGACAAAAATATCTACCTAAGTCTCACTGGTTATTACACTGCCAAGTTTTCTATGATTTTAGGGATCTGTGGGCCAGTTCAGTTATTTATTTTATAGGTAATTCTCAAAGCAAGATGATAAGGTAGTCACTTCAAACTGGTTTTGAAGTTCTGTCCTTACAAATAAATCAAATACTCTCTTTAAGCCAAGACTGCCTCCTATCTTGTAACGACACATCTCCTTTCCTTCATTTATACACATCTGCCTCCTGAGGGTCCATCCACATGCCTAGCTCATACAGCCTATGCCTTGATCTGGTCCTTGAAGGATGGAATTTTCACCTCTCACTCTAGTTCTTACCTGATTGCCTAGCACGGCGGTGGCACAAGCTGTGGATACCTCCTTGGGCCCAAACCACACTGAGGCGATGCGGGAGGGCAAGCCGAGGATGAACACCTGGGCCACGGAGCACAGGCACTGGCCCAGCATGGTGACCCAGAAGAGATGCTGCTGGACACTGGCGCACTTGATCCAGGCGCCCAGGCAGTTGAGGCCGGAGCCCAGCAGGGCGGTGAGCCGCAGGCCTCTGGTGTCCAGCAGCCAAGTGGCCGGGAAGATGAGGGGCACGTAGGCCAGCATGTACACCATGGACAGCCAGTCGATGTGCAGGGAGGAGACGCCATAGAAGCCCTCGAAGACATTGGTGATGATGCTGTATTGGATCCATTGAAAGGCGTTCACCAGCGAGTACAGGCTGAAGATCAGAAGCACCACAAAGCGCCGCGCAGAGAGCGCTGTCTGGGGCACCCGGGAGCCCTCGGCCCCGGGGGTCTCCTCCCCGGGGCCCGTAGGCAGCAGCCGGGTCTGGGTCTCCTCCTCTGGAGCCAGCGGCGTCTGCGGCCTGCCGAGGGATTCAGCGGCGGCCGCGAGGCTGTCCCGAGACACTCCATTCAGGGTCAGGCAGCCGGCTTTGGGCCCGTTCTGCGGCTCGGCGCTCAGCTTTCCGGGGGGCTCGCCCCCCGGGACCAGCAGGTATCCATTCGCGGGCGGGTGCGCGGGTACCACCGCTGCCCCCTCCTCATGGTCCAGCTTTGCCATGTCCCTGCGCTCCCCCGCGCCCCGGCCCTCCTTCCCCTCCCTGTACGCCCCCGCCCAGGACCCGAGGTCCTCCCCGCACCCCAACCCCAACCCCTTGGCCCACAGCTCATGCAATCCTTTCCCTGGCCGGGTGAGCCTGGGTGCGAGCCACGAAACGCTGCCCGCGCTGCCGGAGGCCCCAGGCGAAGTAGCTGTCCTCGCGCGCCTCCGGGCCCGCGGTCACCCTGCGCCAGCCCCCCCTCCAAGAACGTCACCCGACCAATCAGCGGGCGTGTTCGCCCGGCACGAGAGCCAATCGGGGAGCGTCTGTCAGGGATGAGGCGGGAGCAAATGGCTGAAAGGAGAGAAGGAAGGAGGGACGCGAAGGTTAAGGCCCTGCGTTCACTCCCGTGGAGAGATGCAGTGGCCGAGAGTAACCGACCTGGCAAGAGGGCGGGAGCGGGTGCGGAGGGTGGGGAGGCTGAGCGGGAGGGTGGGAGGGGAGGGCGGGCGCGAGGCGGCCGGGGCAACTCGGCCCCTCAGAACGGGGAGCAAGGGGTTGGGAGAAACCGGGGAGACAAAGAGGGGCTCGCCGAGGGCCAGGTCCACACTCAGGCGGAGGACTAATGTGCGGGGAGGAGACGCCTCGCCCCAGCACAGCTGTCTGTCAAGATCGGACCCCGCCTTCGGAGCAGACAGGACCCCATTTCAGAAATTCGTGCCACCTCGGCAGAGGAAAAACACCGGAAAGCGTTGCAGTCCAAATAAAGAGATTTCGTCAGAAATCTGCCCTTTGTGGAGTTGGAATCGCCCACCCGGCTGATGACGGAGGCCGGTGAGCCGGGTCGTGCCTGAGCACACCCTGTGACTCCACACTCTCCCTCGGACCACCTCCGGCGGCTAGTGCTTACTGGACGCGCTCATTCTGTGGGCTCCGTGGATTCCGGGACCAAACTCCTTACGTATGTTTCAGACACGACCGTGCCGTGCCCTAGGGAATTAAAAAAATCCAACAGTTTCTGCTCTCGAGAGCACGTGTACGTAGCCTTCAGAGTCTTCTAGAGAAAATATCCCGCCTGCTGCTACTTAGGAAACTAATTTTGAAACAAAACAAACCGAGAGACTCCAAATATTCATTATTTTTAAAAAGATTTTATTTTTATTTATTTGTCAGAGAGAGGGAGAGAGAGGCAGAAAGAGAGCACAGGCAGGGGGAGAGGCAAGCAGAAGGAGAAGCCGGCTCCCGGTAGAGTAAGGGAGCCAGACACGGGACTCGATCCCCCGACCCTGGGATCATGACCTGAGCTGAAGGTAGCTGCTTAACAAACTGAGCCACCCAGGTGTCCCACCAAATATTCATTATTAAAGTGAATTTGAAACTCGATGTATCTAACTATGGGTTTAATCTTATAAAGTGCTCCTATCTAGAAGCCTAAAACCCTGTACATCTTCTTTTTAATGCCTCTTAATATTATTATTTTGGTGATGTATACCCGATTTTTGCCTCAGATATATATCAGATGCTTCTCAGTACAGGTGAAATAGTATGGAATCCTAAACTTTAAGGAATATGTACATTTTATGCGTTCCTTGGCCACCCTATATAAATTGCCACATGACACCCCCCCCCAACTAAGTCCCCTTCCCTGCTTAATTTTTCTTCTTAGTGCTTACCACTAAAATGTCCTACGTTTTACTTATTTTTTCCGGTTATTTTCTCCCTCCCCACTCGAAAGTAAGCTCCATGACGGCAAGCCTGAAAATTTATTACTATTTCTTAAATGACTGCAGCTAACAAGCATTGAATTACTATTATTTTAAATAATAGTATAATAATTAATAGTATAATAAATAATTTAAATAATTACTTGCTTTGTAAATGAATCCATTTCTTTTTTAAAAACATGCAAATTTCCCCTGCAAAATATGATTTTCTAAACATTGATTTAGATAATATTTCAGGTTATTAAGCTGTGTTCTCTGAATGACCAACCAACCAAATGTGGAATCCAAAGGACTTCAGTCTTAGTTAAGAAGTTTATTTTATGAAAAATAATAAAATAAAAAAATTAAATTAAATTAAATTAAAAAAAGAAGTTTATTTTATGGATTTCTGAAAAAGATACTAATTGCATTGCTTAATATTCAGCACAACTTATTATTCAACATTCAGAGGTATTTTTAAAATACTGTCATGTACCATGAAAATTTCTACATAGCTCACAGAAAAGCTGTTTGGAAAGGGAATCCAATAGGTAGAATTTTAAATGGACCTTTCTTTGCTTGCCCCAATCTCCATTCCAATAGTCACAGTAATCATTCAGGTATCTGTAAACTTCCCACCCCCTTCCTGAAACCAGAAACTGGCAGATTATATTAGGCCTCATTTCCCCATTACCCAGTGTGCATTGGCGATTGTCTTCTGCTAGATCTGAATGGTAACTTCCCTCTCTGCGTAGAGGCAGCTTCATGAATGTACTTCTGCAAGAAGGCCATTCTTTCTGATTGTGTAGGCTTTTTCTGTCTAGAGATAATTTGCCTGCTCTATGTGCATAGCAAAAAGGATAGGGTTGTGAGTCCTCTGGGTATCCTGGATAACAGTCAGCATCTAACAGTTCCCTCCACATTTTTACCAGCTGGCACCTATTCTACTGTCCCCCACTTTGTCATTTGCCTTCCCTGCCCATGGCAAAGCTCTGTATCTGACGTTATCACCATCTACGTGGAGCATAGTATCAAGGGGGTTTAGAGTAGTGGAGAAAAGCATATCTAGAGATAGGCTACCTGGATTTGAATCCCAACTTTAGTACTCAATAGCTACCCAACCTTGGGCAAGTTACTTAACTGTTTTATAATAGTACATGCTCTTATGAAGAATAAAGGAGTGAATTATGCCTGGCACATGGTTTAGGCATTCTTAGTTACAGTTATTAAGGTAGCTCATATAGTGGTTAGGGTCCAGGCTCCAGATCCAATTGGCCCGGATTCAAATCCTAGCTCTTTCACTTACCGGCTGCATGACTTTGGACCAGTTACTCTGTGCCTCAGTTTCTGCAGCTAGAAAATGAAAACAATATTCTTCATGAAATTGTTGTGAGAAATAAATGGCTAATAAGTACAAAGTGCTTAACTAGCACCTGACCTCTGATCTATATTAATCAGTAATATACTCAGTAAATGTTACCCAAAGCCATCGTCATCAACTCATGTCTGTCTTCAAAGTTATATCTTGTTCTCATGTTATCTTAGATTTGATCCCATCTTGCCTATTGAAGCTTGCCTGCATGTCCTGGAGTTACTCCAAGCTCTCTCAGACTGAATTTATGATTGTAGAGTCCTTCACCGGGGGATGGGGTGGGGGGGGGTTTGCTCTGAGAATGCCCTGAAAGGGCAACACACAGTGGTGTATACTAATTACTCTTGGCCTAACAAGAGGTAGATTTCTTATCAGAGGTGGTCAGCAGCTGAATAGACAAATCTAGACAACAGATGTATCTGTATTGGACCAGGTGTGTTGTGGATAGGATGCCTGAATTCCATAGAAAATTAAACTTTGGGGGGTAGCTGGGTCGTGCATTCGGTTGAGCATCTGACTCTTGGTTTCTGCTCAGGTCGTGATCTTGGGGTCATGGGATCTAGTCCTGCTTAGAGCTCCACACTCAGTGGGGAGTCTGCTTGAGGATTCTCGCTCCCTCTCTCGCAGCCCCTCCCCCCTCAAATAAATCTGAAAAAAAGAAAAAAGAAAGTTGAACTATGTAAGTTTTAAGATTTCTTCTGACTCTAAGTTTCTATGATATATGAAAAGTAAAATAAGATATTTCCAAAGAAAGGAATAGATGAAATTCATATGCTTAGGTCGACAAAGTTCCTAAGTAAAGAATGGAGTACAGAAAGGGGAAAACTCAGCAGTATCTCTTTGTAGTATCATTCCAGTCTCTTAACCTTGCCTCCTCTCTCTTGAAGCTTCAATGGTAGATACTTATTAACCAGTTTAGGTATGAATCATACTTTATATCATATGTGTGGAGGTATAAAACATCAACCTTACTCTCCGCCAGAGAGGACAGTACTGGGAGCATCACTTGGCTGGGAGTCAAGAGGAGAATGAACTACATCATGGGCGTGGAATGCCAACTCTGAGAGAGATTTGAATAAGTAACAGTTCAGCAATATGAGATCTGAATATGTCCAGGAGCCAAGGTCCGAGATGCTATCAAGTGTGATGTGGCTGTTCCCGAGCAAAGGTTTCCTGCAGTCTAAGAGGATAAGGTGCAAACTAGAACAATGCTACTAGATGTAAAATCCACCATGTTTCATGGGAAGGGGCGGTAGACTTCAGCAGCCTTGACTTCAGTTTGTACCACTATTACCGTGCTCTGTCCACCTGAGTGGCCAGATCTCTGCTGTTGTACTCTGTGGAAAGATTAAGTTGGTAATGGAGGAATAAAGGAGGCTGGATATCAGAATCCTCCCATGTGTACTTTATTTTCCCCATTGAGACTGTGTGTGTGTGTGTGTGTGTGTGTGTAACACTCATAGAAAAGAATCCCAGGGTTTTCCCTTCTGTGTATTTTTGTCTTGCTTCGTCAGTTCTTACAAAGAAGCCAAATGGAAGGGATGGGGTGGAGGACTGAAATTTCCAACCCTTTAATCAATTTGTTTGTTCCCCCAGCAACCAACCCCATCCCTAGGTACTTTCCAAAAGTCATTTCATTCATATTACAAGGAAATCATCCCAGGAAAGTCCCAAGATTTGAGAAGCTCTGTGCAAGAAACTATTGTGAAGGCCAAATATATTGTTCTTACTATAAATCACAAAAAACACATTAGCATGGTAGTTGGTGTATTAGCAAGACTAATTTCTGATCCCCAGGCTTGGGAGTGTGAGGGTACTAATATACCGCCCCTTTGGTCAGGATTGCAGCTGAGTATGCAGGCTGGAGGCCATACCAACGGCAGAGGAGGACCAGCACAGTGGAGAAGAAATCACACCACATTAGCCCACTCGGTGCCTCTAGTATGCCACGTTTGTGTTTATTGTGCAATCTGACTCATGATTCTGCTCTCCATCTTCCCTTAATTTAGCCAATTCCCACCCATCCTTTATGGTCTCTTTCAGCTCAATTCCCACTCTCTTCCTTTGTCTATCTCCATGATTGGAGCCCCTAGAGATAATCATCCTCTTCTGACTGTTAACATCCCCAGAGCTACTCACTGAACATTTCCTGGTGGCTACCTAGCTTTTCTTTTATCCTTTATTTAGATTTGGGCATCTTGAAGCCAGGGACTGGATTTTATTTTGTAACACTCTCAGTACCTAAAAAAGCTTTTTACTTGGCATTGTAGGGGCCCAGAGCAGGTTGCCCCCAAATACGCCACAATGGCATGTTGATTACTTTGAATTAAAGCTACTGAAGAAACAGCCAGTGCAAGGACACTCTGACCTTCCTCTGTCCTGCTGAAAATGGGAAATAAATCTCGTATGTGGAAGGTACGCTTCCTGTACCAGGAGGTAGAGAGATAGGGAATCCTTATCACCGGAAGTAGGGAATTTAGAGCCAAGAAGGCCATATAAACAAACCCTGTTACTTTTTACTAATTTACTAATTTATTAGTAATTTCTTACTAATCGAAGCTCTTGAACGTAAGTTTTCTTTTTCCTGTCTACTCCTCACAAATTTATTGTCTCTTTGACTAAAAAGTATAAAAACTGCTTGCTGCGGTCATTCCCGTAGGTTCAAGGTCTCAATTTCATTACCCTCCATGCGCACATAATTAAACTTCAGGTTTTTTTTTTCTCTTCTCCTGTTAATCTGTCTCATGTTCACTTAATATTTAGGCCAGATAAAAGAAACTTGAAGGGTACAGACAGCAGTTCATTTCATACAGAGTCACTGGCCTCTAACTCAACAAATGCTTTTAGGTGACATTGACTAATAGGAAAATGGCCAGCCCCATTATTGCAAAATTGTAAAATTTAATTTATATCCGAAGTTAAATCAGGCCCTTTCTCCCTCTGAAATGTAAATAAACACACTTTATTTTTTTATTTTATTTAAAATCAATTAGCCAACAGAATACATCATTAGTTTTAGATGTTGCATTCAATAATTCATTAGTTGCATATAACACCCAGTGCTCATCACATCATGTGCACTCCTCAGTGCCCATCACCCAGTTACCCCACCCCATCTCCACCTCCCCTCTAGAAACCCTGTTTGTTTCCTATTGTTAAGAGTCTCTCATGGTTTTTCTCCCTCTCTGATGACTTCCCAATCAGTTTTCCCTCCCTTCCCCTACAAACCTCTGTGCTGTTTCTTATATTCCACTTATGAGTGAAACCATATGATAATTGTCTTTCTCGGATTGACTTATTTCACTCAGCATACTGCTCTCCGGTTCCACCCACATTGGAACCTTTCTGATGGCTGAGTAATATTCCATTGTATCTATACACCACATCTTTTTTATTCATTCATCTGTCAATGAATATCTTGGATATCTTGGCTCTTTCCATAGTTTGGCTATTGTGGACATTGCTGCTATAAACATTGGGGTGCAGGTCCTCTTCAGATCACTACATTTGTATCTTTGGGGTAAATACCTAGTACTGCAATTGCTGGGTCGTAGGGTAGCTCTATTTTTAACTTCTTCAGGAACCTCCATACTGTTTTCCAGAGTGGCTGCACCAGCTTGCATTCCCACCAAGAGTGTAAGAGCATTCCCCTTTCTCTGCACCCTTGCCAACATTTGTCGTTTCCTGACTTGTTAATTTTAGCCATTCTGACATGTGTGAGGTAGTGTCTCATTGTGGTTTTGATTTGTATTTTCCTGATGCCAAGTGATGTGGAACATTTTTTCATGTGCCTCTTGGCCATTTGTATGTCTTCTTTGGAGAAATGTCTGTTCATGTCTTCTGCCCATTTTTTGACTGGATTATTTGTTTTTTGGTTGTTAAGTTTGATAAGTTCTTTATAGATATCGAATACTAACCCTTTATCAGATATGTCAATTGCAAATATCTTCTCCCATTCCACAGGTTGCCTTTTAATTTTGTTGACTGTTTCCTTTGCTTTGCAAAAGCTTTTTATCTTGATGAAGTCCTAATAGTTCATTTTTACCTTTGTTTCCCTTGCCTTTGGAGACATGTCTAGCAAGAGGTTGCTGTGGCTGAGATCAAAGAGGTTGCTGCCTGTGTTCTCCTCTAGGATTTTGATGGATTCCTGTCTCACATTTAGGTCTTTCATCCATTATGAGCGTGTCTTTCTGTATGGTGTAAGAAAATGGTCCAGTTTCATTCTTCTACGTGTAGCTGTCCAATTTTCCCAACACCATTTGTTGAAGAGACTGTCCTTTTTCCATTGGATATTCTTTCCTGCTCTGTTGAAGATTAGTTGACCTAGAGTTGAGGGTCAATTTCTGGGCTCTTTATTCTGTTCCATTGATCTACGTGTCTGTTTTTGTGCCAGTACCATGCTGTCTTGATGATCACAGATTTGTAATATAGCTTGAAGTCAGGCATGGGGATGCCACCAGTTTGGGTTTTTTTTTTTTTTTTTCATCATTCCTCTGGCTATTTGGGGTCCTTTCTGGTTCCATACAAATTTTAGGATTATTTGTTCCAGCTCTGTGAAAAATGTCAATGGTATTTTGATAGGGATTGCATTGAATGTGTATATTGCTCTGGGTAGCATAGACATTTTAAGAATATTTATTCTTCCAGTCCATGAGCATGGAATGTTTTTCCATTTCTTTGTGTTTTCTTCAATTTCTTTCATAAGTGTTTAGTAGTTTCTAGAGTACAGATCTTTTACCTCTTCAGTTAGGTTTATTCCTAGGTATCTTATGGGTTTTGGTGCAATTGTAAATGGGATTGACTCTTTAATTTCTAATTCTTCTGTCTCATTGTTAGTGTACAGAAATGCAAGTGGTTTTTTTAAATTTAAATTCAATTAGCCAACATATAATATATCACTAGTTTCAGAAGTAGTGTTCAATAATTCATCAGTTGTGTATAACACCCAGTGCTCATCATATTACGTGCCCTCCTTAAGGCCCATCACCCAATTACCCCATCCCCCTGAAATACAGATGCTTTCTGTGCATAGATTTTATTACCTGCCACGTTGCTGAATTTCTGTATGAGTTCTAGCAATTTTGTGGTGGAGTCTTTTGGGTTTTCCACATAAAGTATCATGTCATCTGCGGGGGGCAGGGGGGGAAGCAGGGTGTCCCAGGGGTTGTCACTTGCTGGGCCCCTTCTTGGAGAGCAGTCGGCCCACCATGCCATGTTCCCAGTTTATGGCCACACCTAGCTGAGAGGCCACTCTGGGGCTTGCTAATTGTAGCCGGTTTCCGCACTCTAATGCTTGGGAACTCTGCAGCACTCAGGCACCCCTGTTCTTTCTGTGACCCTAGGGATCCTAAGACCACACTGTCCCACCTAGGACTCTGCCCCACTTGGCCACCTGAGTACCTTTCAGGCAGGAAAGTCCCTCATTGGAGCAGACCTCTAAGAATTCCAGTTTTGCGCTCTGGGGCTATATCACTTTCCAGTAGCCAGCTTATGGAGGCCCCCTCCCCTGCCATTTATTTTCCAATATATCCCCTCTGATTCACATCTCCGCACCTCCTACCTTGCAAAAAGTGGTCACTTTTCTATTTGTAGAACTGCAGCAATTCTTTTCTTAGATTTCTGTTTGAGTTCACAGGTGCTCAGAATGATCTGATAGATAACTAGCTGAATTCAAGGGATCAGATGAAGCGCGGGTCCCCTATTCTTTCACCGTCTTCCTTCTCCCTCCTAAATACACTTTAAATTCAATTTTACATATTTGACCATGATTGTGCATGCCTGGTGTTGTATCTTGTAACCTTTTAGAGTAGGAATGAAGACCTTGGTAAGATTTGAAGTGAGTAGCTATCAGGGAGGGGCAAATTTCCCCTTACCCTCTTAGTTCAAAATATTAAAACAACATAAGACAGATTAGCAGGAGAGGGGGCGCCTGGGTGGCACAGCGGTTAAGCGTCTGCCTTCGGCTCAGGGCGTGATCCCGGCGTTCTGGGATCGAGCCCCACATCAGGCTCTTCTGCTATGAGCCTGCTTCTTCCTCTCCCACTCCCCCTGCTTGTGTTCCCTCTCTCTGGCTGTCTCTATCTCTGTCGAATAAATAAATAAAATCTTAAAAAAAAAAAAAAAGACAGATTAGCAGGAGAAAACACATTTAATGTATACCTGGGGAAGCCACATAGACATAAGAGATTCCAAAGACAGTCAGACAAAAAGAGGTACAGATGTCATCCTGAACTAAGGGGAAGGGGTTAGGAGTCTAGTAATTCAAAAGAAAGGAAGTAATTCACAGGAAGATGAAACAGCAAATATGTGGTGAACAGATGTTTTCTGGGCCATACAGAAACACTGGGACACAGGAGTTGTAACAAACAATCTTGGCTAGGTTCTTCCCTTTCTACCACACCTAGTCCTTATTACAATGTAGTTGTCTTTGGAGCAGGCTCTCTATCTAAATTCTTCTAGAAAGTGAGGGATGTGAAAATGAGTAAAGGAAATCTCATTTCAAATGGAGTCTAGAAGCCCTGATGGGGTGGGGGAGGGGTGGGGAGCTCTCACACATCCTTGCAGCTTGCATAACCAGTAGGGAACAAGAAGATAAGAAATATCTTGATAAGGGAGGACATTTTCCATCTAGGTATTTATCTCCTGCTTTTAAGAAAAAGAAGAAAGATCCCTCTGCGCCCCAGCAACAACACCCTAATCACTGCTTCCAGCCAATGAGAGCCCTCCACAACCCCAAACTCTTGTTCTTCTCCAATGAACTTTTGTTCAAAACAACCCTCCCCAATTTCCTTCAAAAACCTAACAAAAGCTAACTTTGCCTTGGTCTCTTTGGACTTGCCTATGATTCACCATAGCTTGCTTGTCCTGAATTGCAATTCCTCTGCTATTTCCAAATGAAGTAAACGACCATTTTATTTGTAAGGTTGACAGGGGGAAGGTCAAAGGTTCTTCCTGCACCTTTTGGGCCTTGACTGTTTTTAACTCAAAATAATCCGCATGCCAAAGCAGCACATCCTGGGGTGGCCTGTCCTGAACCTCAACAGTTTTTTCCTCTGAGGCTTTCTTAGAAGTTTCACATATTGAGGCACCTGGGTGGCTCAGTGGTTTAAGTGTCTGCCTTCAGCTCAGGTCATGATCCCAGGGTCCTGGGATCGAGTCCCACATCAGGCTCCCTGCTCAGCAGGGAGTCTGCTTGTCCCTCTCCCTCCCTCTCTCAAATAAATAAATAAAATCTTAAAAAAAATTTTTTCCCCGCATATTAAAAGCTGAGCGGGTGCCTGTGGAGAGTTAGTAGCTGAGTGTGGCAAGAGATCCACCAAGGGAGGAAACGACATAAATTAGAACAAGGATAAACAAACAGAAAATAACAAATTAAAGCCCATTACCCACACCTCATTAGACCAGCCTCCTACTCCTGGGAATAGGTCAGTCCCATATAGTGAGTGGGTAACCTTATTTTATCTGATGAAAATTACTAATCCTTTCTTTTAACAGATTTAAGTTAGACACAGAAGTGACATTTTTCACCCATGATTACAAATTTTGAGCTAAAGAGACACATTTTGGGGTGGCAGTTTTCACTCCCCTACCTTCCTGCCTTTGAAATTTCCCCAAGAAGTTTCATCTTCCAGAAGTCCAACAGGTAGACTGTTTTCATCTCATTGAACTAGACTCTTAGTCCCGATGATAGGTCAATTCAGTTAAATTCATTTCAGGTCATCTCCTGAAGACTCCCCAAGTTAGGCCTGCATTATGCAAACAATCAGGTATTGAGTAAGAGGCATTTCTGTGGGAACAAAGAAAAGCAATGGTTAATGATTGGAGTAAGTTTTAAACCAGTTTCTGAGTTCTGAGGGTAGCCAGTTGAGAGGATTTCTAGATGTCAGCCTTGAAGCGTTTCTAGATGGAGTGAGGCAGACAGGGGTAATCTGACAGACTTTCCTAGTTTGCAGTTTGAAAGTCTCTGGTAATTTTTCTGAGTGGCCCCCACAGCAACAGGCAACAAGGATTGTCCATACGTGAGCTGTTGTGATTCCTCTGAAGTTTATATATCAAGTTGTCCAACTTCAGTTTGCATGGCTTTTGGAAAAGGGCAAATTTAGTTCTTGATGATTCTAAGACAGGACAGTAGGAGAAAAATTGGAAATGTTAGTTTGGAGATTTGTAGCTAGAAGACTTTAGGATACAATCCAGTTTACAATGAATAGTATTAACTTCTAATATTCACAAAGGTGTGTTATTGAAACATAATTTTTCTCTTTATAAATACTGTCATTTCTACCAAAGATAGTCAAATTAAGACTAATATGTTTGCAAAACGAGTCTATCCTGAATGAACTTGGCTTGATTATTTACATAAAGGCAGCAAGAGGAGCAATGGATCATTTAGGCTCCTTTATTTATTTGTTTCTTGTTGTTGTTGTTGTTTTTAAGATTTTATTTATTTGACAGAGAGACATAGCGAGAAAGGGAACACAAGCAGGAGGAGTGGGAGAGGGAGAAGCAGGCTTCCCGCCGAACAGGGAGCCTAACATGGGGCTCCCTCAATCCCAGGACCCTGGGATCGTGACCTGAGCTGAAGGCAGACGCTCAATGACTGAGCCACCAGGTGCCCCCATTTAGGCTCCTTTAAATTTGCTTGCTGGAACTTTTCATAAGGGATCTCCAGGTTGAACTCTTAACAACTTTTCAAGGTGAAGAGGTCAAACCAAATACTTGACATCAGTCTTGTAATACCTGTAGATTTGGGTTAATTCCTCTCTTCTTGGGGTCCCCCAAATATCCTGAGGTACTTGCACCTGCCAGAAGTAGCCTTCCTTACTCACCTGGTAAGGTTGCTGGGAACCCTGTAACCGAGGTACCAGGCTGATATTTCCAAGGGGTTTAATTGACTCCATAAAGTCAACCTTAGTTCCTTAAAGCTGGTCACACCTGAGTCTATGCCTGTCTCTTTTAAATATGACATTTCAGTCAAAGCCTTGGTAATATAACCAGCTTCCAATTGTGTCCTGTTACAAGGAGAATAGATTCTTATTGAACTTGGGCAAATAACTATATTGCCATGAAAATATAAGCATATTCATTGAGAGTTTCTGAATTCCAGAGAGATCAGGTAGGGAGAAAAAGATGTTTCAATTCTGCTTATAAAGGTATAATTGACCAAATTGCTGTAAGTCATAGTTAACATAAGAGGAAAGGCTTCCTTCTATCTGGAAAACAGAAGATTAAAGAACCAACCATATTTTAAATAAAAAGTCATAAAAATTATAATCATCCTCATCAGTTCATTCAGTCCCATATAATTAATTCTTGTTCTGCTTGAATTCAGTTTTTTCATTAGTTTCAGAAATTTACCCGGGCGCCTGAGTGGCTCAGTCATTAGGCATCTGCCTTCGGCTCAGGGCGTGATCCCAGAGTCCTGGGATCAAGCCCCACATCAGGCTCCTCTGCTATGAGCCTGTTTCTTCCTCTCCCACTCCCCCTGCTTGTGTTCCCTCTCTTGCTGGCTGTCTCTCTCTCTCTGTCAAATAAATAAATAAAATCTTTAAAAAAAAAAAAAAGAAAAATTTACCCAGTTTAAGGATATTCACATCTATTTAATTCATTTATTAATAATCATAGATTGCTTATGAAAATTTCATGAGACATTAAAGCAATTAGCCATAATTTATTTACTTTTTGCTGACAAATTTGGTAACAAAGATAACATGAGCTTGTTTGACTTTCAATAAACCAAAGTGGAGAAGTATCATACTTAATGCCAATAACTCTAAAGACGTGTCTATATATTTTTTTCAGCATCTGTGTCACACTTTTTCCCCTCTTTTTTAATTGAAGTGTAATACACAATGTTATATTAGTTTCAGGTGTACAATATGGGGAGTCAACAATTCCATATATTACTCAGTGTTCATCACAATAAGTGTACCCTTAAGCCCCATCACCTATTTCTCCCCTCCCCTCATCCACCTCCCCTCTGGTAACCATCAGTTTTCTGTAGTTAAGACTTTGTATCTGTTTGTCTCTTTTTTTCTGTTTGTTCATTTGTTTTATTTCTGAACTTCCACATATGAGTGAAATCATACGATATTTGTCTTTGTCTGACTGACTTATTCCACCTAGTGTTATACCCTCTAGGTCCATCCATGTCACTGCAAACGGCAAGACTTCATTGTTTTTATGACTAATAATCCATTGCATATATTGTATGTTATATAATATTCTATTGTATATATTACGTATATGTCACATCTTCTTTATCCATGCATCTATGGATGGACGCTTGGGTTGCTTCCATATCTTGACTATTTTAAATAACATTGCAATAAACATAGGGGTGCATATATATTTTAGAATTAGTGTTTTCATTTTCTTTGGGTAAATACCCAGTAGTGTGATTCCTGGATCATATGGTAGTTCTGTTTTTAATTTTTTGACAACCTTCCTTGCTGTTTCCACAATGGCTGCATCAGTTTACATTCCCAACAACAGTGCACATCTCACCAGCACTTGTTGTTTCTTATGTTTTTGATTTTAGCTATTCTAACAGGGTGAGGTAATATCTCATGGTAGTTTTGATTTGCATTTCCCTGATGATGAGTGATGTTGAGTATCTTTTCATGTGTCTGTTGGCCATCTGTATTTCTTATATTAACTAAACCAACAAATTTAAACTTAGCTTTTATTTACTGAAAATTTTCCTAGATCACATGAACTTGAAAAACAGGTTAGTTTCTATTATATTTTCAGATTTAGAAATGCTTGAATTATAAGTGCTTAATTTTAGGTCAGTTAAATAGAGCTCTCTTACAAATTAAATTTGGTAATACTATCTGGAGGTAGAAAAATACCATATTTATAATGTATAAAACAGATTTTTATAGCTTTCCATTTTAAAATTTAAGCTATGAATCAGGTGTAACAATACAAGAGTCACTAGTTTGTAAGTTAAGTTTATCTGCTTGGATAGCTAAAGCTTTTTACTTGTAATATTTGTGGAGAAGGCACATGATTTACATTTGTCCTTGACAAGTAATCTTACAGAAGCCGTGGAGCACTTCGTATTTTTTAAAAGGTCCCCAGCCCCTCATTTAGTCTTAGGGTTGGCATTGTTTTAGATACCTCCTGGGGTGTTTGTATTTCAAATACAAGGTAAGATTCATATCTTGAAAGGACAGAGAAAGAATGTTAAGGTCCTCTAAGAAGAACTTCGGTTTTTTAAGGCCAATAATTTTACAAGCCTTATGAGAAAAATAGGGGAAGTTTTAGGACTGGTAAAAAGAAATAGATGGACTTCTCATTGCCTGTAGAGCTGCATTTTTTTAATTTAGTAAATATTTGTAATATAAAGATAATTGCTCTCCATGTTTTTTTCCCCAAAGACTTGAGTTGGAGCATAAATGATCACAAGGGGTTGATATGCCCATTCAGTTACATTAGCTCCAATTTGCTTTATTTTTCTGGATTGTAAAAAAGAAAAACACAGGCCCCAAATGGTGTTACATCGGTAAAGGCTCCAAGTCAGTAAACCAAGGTTTAACACCTAACTTGACTGCAGATTCAACCTCCAACATGTTAACCAGTCAACATGGGAATTCCCTGGTCAGCACTAGGAGTCTACTTAGGAGGGTGACCTTGCCTAATACAATGGATTCTTTTCCACTCCCTCTTCTCCCTTTAAAAACCTTTTTCCTGTTCTGTAGCCCTTTGGAACTCCCCTCTATTTGCTAGATGGGATGTTGCCTGATTCATGAATTGATTAAATAAAGCCAATTACACCTTCAAAAATTTCCTTAGTTGAATTTTTGTTAATTAACAGATTTGGTGGCAGTGATGGGATCCAAAGTGAACTTCTTTTTATTTTTTTAAAAAATATTTTATTTATTTATTTGACGGAGAGAGAGACAGCTAGCGAGAGAGGGAACACAGGCAGGGGGAGTGGGAGAGGAACAAGCAGGCTCCCAGCGGAGGAGCCCATGTGGGGCTCGATCCCAGGACTCCGGGATCACGCCCTGAGCCGAAGGCAAACACTTAACGACCCAAGCCACCCAGGCGCCCCCCAAAGTGAACTTCTGGCAGCATTTGGGGACAAGAAGAAAAGCAGGTGTGCTACCCACAAACACTGAGTTCACTCTCTTTCTCATATTTCCAAGGGCTATAGGTAAGTTCCTCTTGGTTCTGAGCTCTGCTCTCCATGTGTTTGAGCTCCCTATCTAATTGGCTTTCCTTTACAGGGCAGGTCAGCTTGAGTGGACATGGCTATGCCTGGAGCCAAGCGAGCTGGCATATTTGCCTGGAGCCCAGCTGAGCTCGCTACTCTGCCCATGGAGCTGACAGTTCTTCCTGGAGCTCAGTGGAGCTAGCAGTTGTGCTTGTATCCTGACTGAGCCGGAAAGGTCTGCCTGGGGCCATGGCCCTAGCCTTTCAGACCATAGATCCCCAGGGGAAAAACCTCGGCAAGTTTCCATGGGAATCGATGGTACGCGCACATGGGGCCTGCTTGTGGTCAAGATGAAGTAACATCTCTTGGGAACTGCCAATACTTTAAAGTGCACATATTTGTTTGTCTTGTTTTATGGAGATAAAGGCTATTGCTAGCAGGGATCTCAGAGGCCAAAAAGGCCACAAAAATTGGTGGGCGTGGGTCAAGCATTTAAAGGCTGCTAGAGCTTTGGCCACCTGAAGAAGATTCCCATGATAGGATCAGCAGGTCACAGAATGGGTTAGATTGACACTAGGTCACCTGCCAACCTCAAGAAAATTTCAAGGCAATAAGGTACATGGTCAAACACTCACAATCCCCAATCCAGGGGCATGTTCCTTTTAAGTATTACTTCGGCTCTAAGAAACCCAAAGGCTTAGCTAATGGGATCCTTAAGTCCTAGAGTCAAGTGTGCCACCTTTCAGCATATTTTATGTCTGAGAACTGTAGTCCCGGAAGTTGTAGATATGCAGTAAAAACAGCATATCTTACTAAGCTGGTTTTGTGTCCTGAGGAACTTTGGTCAGTAACCATCAGGTTGAGGACACCAAAATAAGCGTGGAGAAAAATGTCGGTTAACTCCATTTGCGGTCAAGGTCCTGCCAAAGTGCTGCCAGCCCTTAGGAGAATTACAACAGAGAAGCACAATGGCCATGATGGGGGAAGGTTCCAATTAGATATAATCATTTAAGAAGTGCACTTGAAAGCAAGGTTCCCAAGTTAAGCAAAACGGGACACCTGTTTTAAGTGGCAAGTAGGAGCCTCCAAAAGGTTTTCAAAATTCCAAAGTCATTTCATCAAATGACTCTCATTGCAAAAGGCTAATGAAAAATTAAGGCTGTAAAAGGTACTTAAAACGGAAGAGCGTATGACTGGTGCAACTCCTGCTGCTTCTCTCTCTCCGTTTTAGAGTGCTCGTTCTACTAATTCTCTGTCCAAATTGGTGATCCACTCTAAACAGACTACACAGCCATGAACAAAAGTCCGCCAAGTGAATGGCCTTAAAGACACCCCCATCTCCCTCTTCAAAGGAAAGTCCCCATATAGGTCCCTCCCAGAGTGGTCACAGCTGAGGGATTTTCTGCAACACTGCTATGTTATTTCCTTAAACAGCCAGAGAGAAACTGGTAAATACCACGGCCTGCAGAGGGGATCCCAAAAACACTGGCAGAAGCCAGCAAAGGGTGAAATTCCTGATCAGAATTGGCTCTTCCGAATCTGTCGGTGGTGCCCAGTCAAGAGAAGACAATAAAATTTCACATTGTCCCTTCCTTTCCAAATCCAGACCTCTGACTACTGATCCCTTCTCTCCCAGGCAAAGCTACTGTCTTCTTGCTTGACTCATTTTCATAATGGGGCCTGCTTTCCCGCCTGCCTGGGACATGCGGGTTGCTGGTTCTCTCTTTTGGCTCTCATTGGGAGCAACTCTGGATTTGGGGAAAGTGATAAATATCCTTTCCTCCCTGTTTGAGGACCCCTCTTACACCAAAGGCGAGTTATTCAATACTGCCAAAAATATCTAATGTTAAAACATTTGGATCTGTTAGTAAACATGTTTAGGATTTATTAAATATTGTACAATGGTGGGGGGCGCCTGGCTGGCTTAGTTGGGAAAGAACGTGAGACTCTTGATCTTGGGGTTGTGAGTTTGAGTCCCATGTTGTGGGTAGAGATTACTTAAAAATAAAATCTTAAAAAAGAAAAAGATTGTATTATGAAAAAGTACATTTCTAAAAATTGTGAAATATATTCATCAGTACACAAACTTAAAAAAATACTGGTGCAACAAAGTTCATCATTGCTTACTTACTAGCTCTCACTAGAAATTAAGGTTTCTAAGAGCTAACAAATTCTAATAAGGGAAACAACACTCCATGAAAAAGAAGTAAGATGTGTGTTTTTGGTTAAAATAAAAAAGAGGTATGGGAATACACGTTAGTTGGGGGAGAAGAAAGTAATTCTGTCCTGAAGTGAGGCTGGCTATTTAAAGATGGAAACCACAGGGCAATATCTGAATGTAAAAAAGAATGTTGCAAAAGATTTGTGAAAAAGGAATTGTTGGAAAGGAATTTTATGGGTGGTCAGGACTGACTAAGATTAAAATGAATACGTTTTAATATCAAAAATACGTTGGTACAAAATTAAAATTTGGTTTTCTCTCTCTTAATAGGACAAAGGTTTTTTTTTTCTTTTTTTTTTTTTAGACTTTTGGTCTACTTAAGTGTTTTTGACCTAGAACATTCCAAAAGATTTGCTGAACTACATAGGCTCATTTGGTATGTTAAATTATATAGGAAACATTGCCAAATAAGAAATAATGCTAAGTTTTCTTTATGTTGTATTCGTAAGATTTGGGCACAAGTGACAAGTCCATTCTGCTTCTACAAACAATGGCCCCTCACTGCCAAATTTTTGCCATCCTGATGTCCTTGTAACATAGGAACAGCCCGCTCCTGAATCTGAGAAACTGAACAATGACTGTAAATTAAACAGTCAGGGCTATGGGAAAACCAAGACAGCTGCTTGCTTCTTCCCAGGACCCTGGCAAATCCCATTTTTTGGGTTTTGCATTACTTTACTCACCATAAGGCATTTAAGATGCCTCAAATTATAAATAGACATTGCTGAGGAGACTTTTATAATATGGCAAGAACAGTCTACAAGCAATGTCTGACTTGTCAGGTCCAGAATCCTAAAAAAAATATGTTTTGTTTCCAGAGGCCTCAGACGTCTTCCCTTTGGACCCTTTGAACACCTGCAGCCGGACTTCATTCAACTGCCACTTCATATGGGTGATCAGTATGTTCCTGCTGCTGTCTGTATGTTTTTCCAGATAGGTTGAAGACCTACCTTCCCCACGGCAAGTCTGTTGCCTTTACAACGGGTAAAAAAATCACAAGTTTAAAAAATGTACTTCTGTAAGTCTCTAATGTCTATCATCCACAGGTTAAAGAAGGCTCCCTGGATTCCAGTTCAAAGGATTCTGTTGGTCATAGTTTGGAGCCTGACGATTAGGTATTCTGAAAATGTTATCGAAGAAAGACAGCCCTTGAGCCCCATTGAAAGGGACTTACCAAGTGCCCCTACTGACCAATACTGCTGCAAAACTAGAAGACGCTGAGCCTTGGGTACACACTTCACAGCTAAAGCAGGTTCCCCCTGACCCCTGGAGATCTCCGAATCAAATTGGCAAGGAACAGAAAGTAGCTGGCATCAAGGTAAATTGCTTCTGCCCAAGACAACGGATCAAGACTTCATACTTGAACTAAACCTGAAACCCTTTCTCCTTTTCCTTTCCTTGACTCTGGCATTGGCCTGGAAGGATAACGCTCTCATTTGTATCTCCCAGGCCATAGCTAAAGGGGTGACCTTTGGAATTGAAAGCAACCTTTTACTTCAGGGTAGGAGAAAAATCTAACTACACTTCTAAATGTTTACAAGTGAAATAAGATATCTCATTGGTCAGTTCCCCTAAATTTACACTGTGGAGTTAGAAAGGAACCACCAGGATGGTTTTAGTCCTTTTGGCAGATCCCTACTTCCTTGGTTAGGGATAAATGTAAATTAAAGCTATGATCAGGAACTTTTCCTTAATTCTTAAAGGAATTGCAAAATCTGCTTCTAAAGCAATAGTGGCCATTTCCCCTTCTTTTTAGATACTTACAGTTCCCAGGACCACAGTTCTTATACATAAGATAAACAGGTGTGCCAAAAGATGATACATTTAATTGTTTGGATCTTAATGATGGGGTTTTGGAATGTAGGTGAGGTTCGGTGGGGTGGAGTCCCCAGAGTCAATGACCAAAAAAGAATTCTTGAGATGTCTTTGGCGCAAACATGTGGTTTTATTAAAGCACAGGGACAGGACCCATGGGCTGAAAGAGGGGGTGCACCGGGGTGGTGAGTGTGAGGGGTGGCTGATCATATACTATGGGGTTGGGGGAGGTAAGGAAAAGGGAGGTTTTCAAAAGGATTCTCATATGTTAAAGAAGAGTCAAAGGATACAGGAGGTCTTGCCATTGTCAAGTTAAGGTGGTTCTTCCTGCTAGCAAGGCATTAACGTTAAGATAGTTGGGAGATTCCTGGAGGAACATTACACTCTGCCCACTTCAAGTATCTGTTAATGGGCTGCAGGTTATAAGGACATTAAATTGTATCTACATCTCCTTCTGGAAGCTAGGTTATTGATAGAAATGCTTTGTTCTTATAGATTGCTAAGACATTTGTAAGGGAGACTCATGTCTTACAGGATTGTGATATCTATAAATTAACTATTTGGGTTTTCTTTCCTTAACCTTGGGGCAGACAGGAGTGTTTGAAGAATGTAACATATATCCCATGAAGGGCGGGTGTCAACTTCTGCTTTGTCCTCACCTTGCCTTCTGCATCCTCATCATTAAGAAGGAGGAATTTATGTTGGATGTGTAGTTTTAATTTTTGTTCTAATTTGTTTTTTTTTCATCTTGGAAAAAGGATTCCAAGGATTCCTATGGGAAAAGGCTGTTACATTCTTTTGTATCCATTTTTGAATTTGGTCTTTGCATTGATGCCGTTAAGACAATTCTTTAGGATGAGAGCCCTGTTAAATATTTCAAACATGGAAGTTTCTTTGATTCAGAAGATCCATTGTCCTGCCATTGATGAGTAGGATCTATTCATCTCAAAAGTGAGTTAAACCTAAGCCTTCTTATGGCTTAACCAAGGACACAACGGCATCCCACAAGAGAGTGTAAAATATGCCACCCTCACAAGATCTAGAGAGTTCATTTCCAAAGATAGACTATAAAAGTAAAGACCTTTGTTGCTTATTTTTATGACCAGTGAAAATATGCTCTCTGGTCTTCACCGTCTGGAGGCCTGGAGGGTGCACTTCCTGGGGTGTACCTGGTGGCCAGTTGAATAGACTGGGGTTCCAAGACATGCTCTTGGGCTGGTGTCCCAGAACATAAGGGGTCTTTGTTATCTCAAACTTTGTTGCTTGTTAGTGCTGCAAAGTCCCATTTCAGTAGCACCTGCCTGGTGTCACAGATTAGTGATCTGTGACTGGAGGTGTTCCATGTTCCCATGGGAGACTAGCGACACTGTTTTCACGACACCATCCTTATTGCCTGTGCAACAACAAAGGTCTTTGCTATCATAGTCTATTTTGGGGAGTGAGGTGTTTGGATCACGGGGGCTATACTGTCTGCAATCACTTACATCCATGGTAAAGGTTTATTCTAAGCTTGGGAAATTAGCTCCAGGACTTCCCATAAAAGGCTTATTGGATTGTGTCACTATTGGAGTAAATATACTAATGGAGATGCTCCTCATTAATGGCCAGAAGATGGGTCTTTTGAGTTGGAACAACTTCTATATTTGGGAAAATTTTTAAAGAGCTCTCATTCCAAGCAGCTGCCCTCCTGGTATTTACGGGAGGATCGAATTTAAAGGAAAACACAATACAATTTTAACAGCTAGCCTCAAGGAATCAATAAAATGAAAAGAGTCAAAAGTCAGACTTAGAACAGAAATTTAAAAACCAATCTGACATAAATCTCCTTTTGCTGTCTTTTATCCCCCACTTTCTGTCCCAGACTCTCTAGATATTTTGGATCTGGACCCCTTGTCTAAACTCCTTTCACAAAACCCAGCCCCATCTCCTCAGCCAATTTCCTTAAATCCTGAAACTCCACTTTCCCCAGAAAAAAACCCTTTGACAACCAGCTGCCTGTTATAATTTCCCTTTCCTCATGAGATTTGCAGAGAGCACTTCTGCCTGATCTCCAGGCCCAGATAATACAGGTTCCTTATGTAAAAACTTAATGTCAGGAAGTGAATTTAGCACAAGTGTCCAGGAAGAGCAACAGGGCTTATTTTGCTCTCCCTTAGAATTCAACTCCTACTTTCCAGGACTCTGTAACCAAGCTCTGCCTGGGTCAGGCATTCCTGTGCCAAGTCCATTGTGGATGTATCCTGGACCCCTAGGGCAAAGAATTCAGGTCCCCGGGACAGCAGCAGATCTTTTAAATTCTAAAACCCCTTTACCTCTGCTCTCAGAGTGATGTGAAAATGTTGGGGTTTGGGAGTGAACAGTCAAGAAAGAATTCTTAAGGTGTCCTTGGTGCAAAAAGGGTGGTTTTATTAAAGCACAGGAATAGGACCCATGGGCAGAAAGAGCTGCACTGGGGTCATGAGGAGTGGTTGATGATATGCTTTCAAGTTGGGAGGGGGTTAGGGATAGTGTGAGTCTCTAAGGAATCTGGAAGCAAGGTTTCCAGCACCTTGAGCGCCTAGCTGTTCTTAAGAAAAGGTCATTTACTACTGTCTAGTAAAGCCTTAGCCCTGAAACCCTTCAGAATGTATATCAGTGGGCCGTATGCTTGGAGGATGATGGGTAACATGTATCTTGGGGTGGAGGGGTAGAGATAAAGGAAGTTCCAAAGGGATTTTCATATGTTAAAGAAGACTTATAGGATCCTGGAGTTCAGGCTAATATTAAGCTAAGGTTGCCTTTTGCCCATATCAAAGTATTAATGTCGAGGCAGTTGAGTTCCTAGAGGAATGTCATTCTGCCTGTCTCAAGGACTTGTCAATGGGCTATAAGTTGTAAGGAAATTTAATTTTGTTCTTTTGCCTTTGTTCTCCACATCAGGAGGGTCCTACCAAATTTAGATAGGAATTAGAAATATCAGTGGTTATTTACCACCCCACTAGGGACCTAGACCAGCTATGAAGGGGAGTTCTTCCTAGGCATGATTATATGATGGTTAGGAGACAAGCTAGATGGTCCCTGGAGAAATCCCCCTCACAGAGGAAACAGATGGCCTGAGCCTTTCCCAGGCCCTCTATGCATGACCAGGGACAGCTCAGCTGGTGGCTGATATCCAAGGCCTCAATATAGGAGCTATATTAGAGGCATTCCCCCTCAGAGTAAATTGGTCTGAGACTGAACCATGTACTCAGAAAGAAGAGCACATGAAAGCCTTTGCTGAATGCTTTATACAAACTTTTCAAAGGCAAACTTTGTTAAATACAGAAGCCCCGGAATTTAGGAATCTTTTAATTTCTGCTTTAGTGGGAAATTTTCTCCCTGATATTAAATACTAAATAACAAATCTAAGCATAATAATGGAGGCAGCTACTTAATTCTTTGAAAAGAGCTTGCAGGAAAGCTTGAGAAAAAAACCTCACAACAACAATTCTTGCTTTGCAGCTTGAGTCTTTGGAAAGGTGAAAGCTGACTGAGAGTAATTCAAGGCCCATTCAGAGCTCTATTCGCCTCCAGGCAATTACCGATATTGCAAGAATCCAGGTTGCTGGAAGAGAAATTGTCCTGTACTTAAGAAAAAGTAAAGTTTAAGAAGCAATTTCCCTAAACCCCATCACCCTGAGAGAATTTGTTTTTGTCTTGAGGGACAATTACCCCTTAAATAACAGTGTTAGCCAGTCCTCAGTCATAACCCAAAGCCCACCATTAACCTTAAAATAGAGGATCAGGAATTGGATTTCTTAATTGACACTCGTGACTTTCTCTGCCATCTGCTCAGAGGATTTATCTCTACCTATCACCTCTGATTCTAATCAGGGGGGAAATCAAATTAAGCAGGGAGCTCTAATAGATTTCCTCATCCTCCTAAAAGCACTGGCTGAATGAGGCCACAAAGCCTCCAGATTTAAAACTTCAGTGGGTGCAAACAACTGTTAACTACTTAGGACCTGAGATATCTCAGGGCATTCAAAAGCTGACTCCCAAACACCTTGAGTCAATTTTCATCCCTCTCCCCAAAACAAGTAAGTGGTTATTATGTAAACTGGGGGTGTGGGGACTGACTATTGCAGCCAATGGATTCTTGATTTTGTGGACTTAGTTAAACCTCTGTATGCTCTTCTCCCAGAGACACCGCCCCCCGCCCCTGCCCAGAACCCATTTCCTGGCCTTTAAAGCCTGGAAATGAATATTGTCAAAAACCCCAACTCTAGGCTTACCTAATTTTAACAAATCTTTACATCTATACTTCCCTAAAAATAATGGCATTGCTACAGCATTCTAGGACAATCTTTTACCTCTCAGATACAACCTATAGCATATTTCTCATGCCAGTTAGACCGGATAACATCGGGTATGCCCTCATGCTTATGTGCATTGATTGTTTTGGGCTCAAAATAATGCGCAAGCTAAAGCGTCACATCGCCTGGCGGCCTACCCTAAACTCATGACAGCAAACCAGAGCAAATACAGGAAATGGGGGTAGGCTACCTTAGAACGGAGGCTGAAATCTTTACTGGGAGAGTAACCTTTGAGTGAGGGAAAACTGTTGGCTTAAGAATTATTCAAATTGGTTTTCTTATGTGACAAATAATTGCATTGTAAAATAATGATGGAGAAATACTCTTGGATACAACACACTTAACTTTCTGAGTTAATAATCTAATATAACCAATGTACATTTTAGAAAAACTCATAATGCTTGTGTTGGGGTTCAGGGCAGGCTACCCCAAAATATGCTATGTTGGCATCTGGATTATTTTGAATTAAAGTTACTTAAGAAATAGCCAGTGTAAAAAAGGACACACTGACCCTCCTTTGTCTCCAGAAAGCAAGAAATTAACCTCCCATGTGAATGGTACCCTCCCTATATCAGGAGGTAAAGACACATCCTTATCATCAGGGATAGAGAATTTAAGGTGAAGAAGCCAATATAAACAAACCTTGTTAATTTTACTAACTGACTACCCCCATCCAAATTCTGTTTAGAATTCCTTACTAGTTGAAGTTCCCAAACATAAGTTTTCTTTATCCTGTCGATTCCTCACTAACTTATTGTTTCTTTGTTTAAAAAAAGCTGCCTGCCTTGGTCATATCTGTAGGACCTCCGTATGTACAAATCAAATTCCTATTATCTGTCTCATGTCAATTTAATTCTTAGACTAGCCCGAAGAAACTTGAGGGTAAAGAAAAATTTTTCCTCCCCAACATTTGCTTTATATACTTTATGGTTTACAAGTCCTTTCATCTGTTATCTCATTTAATCTTCACAATAGCTCTGTACTGATATCAGCCCATTTCACAGCTAAGGACACTGAAGTCCAGGGATGTAGAAATCTTCCCTCACGTTGCACTCTAAGAAGAGAGGATTTGAATATAGCCCCTAGCCCTCAGGTGCCAGGGTTGTGCCCAACCAATTAGGTCTCCTGATAAGCCTTTGGGAGCTTCGCTAAAAAAACGAAAAAACCAACAGTTGCCGAATACCTTCTCATCTTCAGCAGCTGTCCTGAATTAGTCTCAAGAGGTTTTTTTTTACCCCCATCTCATCAGAGTTGGGTGGTCTTTTTTTTGCTGACCCTTCATATAGTTCTTTAGGGAATTCATTTCTCTGGCATTGTGAACTGCTTTCTTCAATAACAATCTTATTTCTCCTATCACAAATTCCTGTAAAGAGAGAAAGAAATTATGACTTTTGTATTTCTGAAATGTATTTCTGAAGATTTTTTTTTTGTGGGAGGCCTCTTCTTCTGAGAAAAAAAGATGAATAAAATAATTCCCAAGTAAAATATGAGGTTTTAATAAAATCAATAAAAATAGCTATGATTTACTAAGTACCTACCTTAAACCTTTAAAATCTAAGCTTCGGGGCACCTGGGTGGCATGGCAGTTAAGCGTCTGCCTTCGGCTCAGGGTGTGATCCCGGTGTTCTGGGATCGAGCCCCACATCAGGCTCCTCCGATATGAGCCTGCTTCTTCCTCTCCCACTCCACCTGCTTGTGTTCCCTCTTTTGCTGGCTGTCTCTATCTCTGTCAAATAAATAAATGAATAAAATCTTAAAAAAAAAAAATCTAAGCTTCAAGGGGGTTGGTACCCATTTGTCCCCAGTATCCAGAGCAATACCAGGCACAGAGTACATGTTCAAGAAATATCAATACATGTAATAATTTGATACCAGGCACAACGTAAAAATGTATATCTCATTTAATTCCAACTCCCTCCCTGCCTCCTACCACATACACACAAACATACAACTCAATGAAATAAATATCTTTATCTCAGATGAAGAAATTGATATTAGGCAAGACTGAGTAGGAGCACCTGGGTGGCTCAGTCAGTTGAGCATCTGTCTTTGGCTCAGGTAATGATCCCTGTGTGCTGGGATTGAGCCCCACATTGGGCTCTCTGCTCAGTGGGAGTCTGTTTCTCCCTCTTCCTGCCATTCCCCCTGCTTGTCCTCTCTCTCTCTCTGTCAAATAAATAAATAAAATTTAAAAAAAAAAGAAAGAGAGACTGAGTAATTTATTCAAGGATACATGGCTGATAAGTAAATGGTCTCTCTAACACTAACATTTCTCTTAATTAGGGTTCTATGAATAGAACAAAATTGGAATGGCTTAGATCATAATGTTCCATCACCATGGTAACACTTCAGTAAGCTGACCCAACCAGTGGACTTCAAATACGCTTTGGGTTGCTGTACATTAAAGGTAATTTATGATAACATGCCTGTAGAAACAACAGTATAGTTTCTATATATACACAGCTGATTCTTGTTATTATAGTAGTTATGTTCTATTAAGTGGCCCCAAACATTGAATTAGCAAACACTCAACAACTGCTCCTAGGGGAAATACAGGGTTAGGTTCTTGTGAGCCTCTGGTCATAACATTTTTGTCAACCAACCAATATGTAACCTTATTTTTGTATGTATCTGTTTAAAGACACATTATTTAATACACACTGTTGATTCATGAACATTGAACTCACACTCAAAAGCACTATAACTCATGCCTGTACAAACCTTATCTAACACATATGAGGCATATTATAGCCTTCTTGCTGCTTAGGAGCCCTAGACAGCACTTTACCACTATACTTGGGGGGCATCCTAACAAATAATGACCCTAAGTAGATCAGGAAAAGGACATGTTTATAGTATGAGACCTGAAGCAAGAAGGCAGAGTGTCCCCTTATTTGACCTTAGCTGGGAATATGCACATCAAGGAGAAGGTCATTTTGTCAATTGCTTTTTATTGGGCACCTACATTATATGAGCTTGAACTCCAATTTTATTGTGAAAGATACACTGCCTAAGCTTGAGGATTTTCCAGGGAGACAGGAAATGGAAATGGAAAATGGAAACGTTATGCCTGCCAGAGGTGGCAAATTGAAACTGCAATTCAAGAAAAAATTGTTTTCTTCTCATATCCATTACCTTAAAAAAAATTGTCTTATGCTATTAAAATTCCTAGAAACAAAATAAGGATAGGAGACTTAGATCCCATCTAACATGTTGGATTAGAGGAAAATGGCTTTTCTTGTTTTTTCCAGCCCTAAAATTTTGGGAGCAGACCTAAGTTCAACTTTCACCAAGGAGTCAAGCTGGAAGCCAAGTTCTCAGGTGAGTCCAGCCCAGCTCAGTCCAGCACTGAGCATGAGAATAAATGTTTATTGTTGTATGCTGTTGAGTTTTGTGGCATTATTGTGGCAATAACTGCCTGAGACAATTCTTTACCATCTTTTAGAAAATTCTAGTCTTCCTTGGGCTTTGGAAAGGGTGAAGGGGAAGAAAGTTCAAATTCCATTCTCCCTTAAACCATTTCCTTTTGTTCAGCGACAATTATTTTCTGCAAGTACAAATACACGTAAGATTTTGTGTTAGCCAGAGAAATTTGAAATACACCTCTTCTCCTTTTGAGTATCCAGGAATGACAAACCAATGAGTCTGGTGGGTTTCCTAAAACGGCTTGTGTTTGTGTGTGATTTTTGTCACTTCAATGTGTTTCAAAGTGTACTGTTCAAAGTGTAAACAACCTACAAGTCTAACAATAAACAGACTAATCAAATATATTATCTTAAGTCCGTATGAAAGACTATCACAGTGTCATCAAATATTTCGTTTTTATTATGGATGACATATATGTAATGGCCTGAAAAATTCTCAGGATACAATAGTAAGTGAATAGGAGTCAAGATTTTTAAGTAATATACTTTTCGTTTGTTCAACAAATATTTACTAACCACCTGATATGCATTAAGCAATGTGCTAGGTGCTGATCCCAATTTTATTTAACAGCTTTATTGAGATGTAATTAACATACAATAGACTGTACATGTTTAAAGTATGCACAATTTCATAAACTTTGCCATATACATACACTCATGAAACAATTACCACAACCAAGATAGTGAACACAGTCGTCACCCCCCGAAGTTTACTCACATCCCCTTATAACCCGTCTGTTGCCCTTGTCCTCCATCCGTTCCCAGGAATTCCCAGGCAAACACATATCTGCTATCACAGTAGAGTAGTTCACATTTCCTAGCATTTTATATGAATGGAATCATATAGTATATTCTTTCTTGCCTGCTTTTTTTTTTCACTCAGTGTAATTACATTGAGATTCATCCATGTTACTGTGTCTATCAATAATATATTCCTTTTTTATAACTGAGTAGTATCCATTGTATGGACATACCATAATTTGTTTATCCATTCAGCTGTTGATGGATATTTGGCTTGGTAGAACTTTTTGGCTCATTAAAAAGTTGTGACGAACATTCATATATAAATTTTCTTGTGTACAGATAGTTTCTTTGTACACTTGTATAGAGACTTCCACTTTCGTTGGGTAAATACTCAGGAGTAGAACATACGGCAGGTATATGTTTAACTTTCTATCTACTGCACCGTTTTCCAAAGTAGTTGTACCGTTTTACATCCTCACTAGCAGTGTCTGAGAGTTCCAGTTCCTCCACATCTTCACCAGCACTTGATTTGGTCAGTCTTTTTAATTTCAGCTATTCTGGTGGTAGGCAGCAGCTCACTGTAGTATTGATTGACATTTCCTTAATGACTGATGATGCTAAACGTCTCTTTGTGGGCTGATTTACCGTCTATACAACTTCTTTACCACATTGAAAATAGAATTTCTCTGTTTAATGGCTTCTATTATTCCTGTTTGAGAAGTCAGCTGTTAGTTCAACTGCCCTTCCTTTTTATTCTCCAATTGCTTTTAAGATTTCCTTTTAATTTTTTTTTCAGATTCCACTATAATTTAAGTGTGGATTAAAAAAAATCCTTACTGCTATTCTTTGAGCTTCTTGAGTCTATGGAGTGGTATCATGTATCAGTTTTGGATATTTCTCAAATATCTTTTTAAATCTTCTCTCTGCCTCATTTGTGTCCTCTGGATTTCCCATTTCATGTAGGTTTGATGTCCTCACTGTGTCCTCTGCATATTTAGCTTTTTCATACTTTTTGTCTTTTTTGTCCTATGCTGCATTCAGGATAATGACTTCTGATTTATCCCCCAGTCTTCTAATTATCTCTTCATCTGAATCCCTATCTTCTGCTAAACCTATATTAATTATTTAATTCTCATTTTTAGAAATTCTTCTTGGCTTCTTGTTTCCTAAAGCTGCAAACTTATTTCCTCATTTCTTTAGATGCAGTATGTGTAGCTGTTCTATGATTCATCTGATGCTTCTCACATATGTAGATTTCTGGTTTTGTTGCTGCTGTTCTCACTTTATGATGCCTCATCTACCTTTGTGCTTGATTGGTTATCCTTGGCTGCGTGCTATTTGTTGTCTTTGAAAAAGTATTGTAGGGGATTCCAAGAGGCCTAGGATGAAGTTCTTCCAGAAAAGATTTGAGTTTGCTTCTGTTGGTCACTTGGATGTACTCCTAGCCTGGAACCCCTTTAGCTAAATTCTTGCTACCACCCTTGCTTCTCAGCTTGATGCTTCTTGCACCATTCTTGCTTTTCAGCTTGACATTTCTTGTAACTGCCCCAGTTGTGAATTTGGGTTGAAAATCCAGGTGAGAGTCAGGAAGCACTTATAATTTTTCACGGAGGGATTTTCCCCTAGAGCTAAAGCAACATTCCTCCTGCAAGTTCCTGATGGAATGTGAGTTTCTTTCTTATTCACTCTCACCCTGAGGCGGTAATCCTTTGGATGCCAACTTAATATGGAAAAAGCCTGCTTTAGGCTCTCCACTGTGCATAGGCTTTGGGCTTTGATCTTTCCTCTAGGCTAGCGAACTGACTTCTTTAACCTCCAGGATCAGAAAATGCCCTCAGGCAAGCACAGGTTTTGTCTACCTCTCTATGTCCTTGTTCTTGCATTCCTTCATTTTGGACCTAGTATTTTCTAACTCTCTTATCAATTTCATTATTAACAAATTAAAAAATTTTTTTTCCCCAGAATTTTTAGTAGTTTTCACTGGGAGTTTTGTCTGAATAATATAGTCCACCATAGTCATTTAAAAGAAAGTTCTGCTCATTTATGTAAAATGTTAATGTGAGATTGTTTTTTTAATGTCTGAGAATAGCCTTTGTGTGTAGAAAGGAATATTTATAGTTACTTGGTTTTCACATTAATATTGATTTTATAAAATTAAAACATTAAAAACTTTTCTGTCAACCTTTGAGTTCAACATATGATTCTTGTATTCTATGTATAAAGTGAACTATTTTTATATATAGATCACATTCATTTTCCCTGAAATTAATGTTCAGGTAACCCAAGTTTAAAAGACTAAACATCTCTAAGTAATTAGTCCATTTACAAACTTAGTTAATACTTTAAATATTTAAATATTTGAAACTTCTTTTGTAAATTTAACATGTTTGATTTTTAAGTACTTCACATGTCTGGTAAGACAAATTGATAGCCCTAACAAGCAAAATCTTCCTAAATACTTAACAACACTTTACGTTTTTATGTTCTGCTGTAGCCAATTTAATGTCTTTTTCTGTACTTTTTATAATAAAATCCTTTTGGATATTTATTGGGAAAGAAACATCCAAAATGTTAATTTGATTGTCTCTGGATCAAGAGTAATTTTAGCTTGTCTACTTTATGTTTTTCTGCATTTTCTTAATTTTCTACAATGAATATGTATTATTTTATAATGAAAAGAAACAAGAGTCCCTTAAAGCAAGAATCAATACATAGCATTAGTTTCCAAAACAAAATATTTTCTCTTACTAAAATCCTCTTTTTTCTTTTTTTCTTTATTTAAATTCAATTAGCCAACACATAGTACATCATTAGTTTTTGATGTAGTGTTCAATGTAAAATCCTTTTTTAATGATTTTTTTCCCTGAAGAAACATCAAAAAAACAAAAAGATCTTCAGCAACAATAATACAGACAGAGATGTGGGGTGAGGGGCACAGTGGGGGCGGTATTTTACAGGAGGAGAAAGAGGAAGTGACTGAATACTGGCTGCTAGGTCAAGCAACCGCTGATAGCATTTTGTGGTTTGTTTGCAGGACAGTAAGAATTACTTGATGATTAGTTTGTCAGCATAATGACTGCTAAGAACAGAACCAGTGAAATAATTACAAAGCTCAAAGAAAGCAGACGACGTCTCCTGGAGGAGATAAATGAAAAGCGTGACTCTAACTGCCTTGTGGAAAGAAGCAACCAAGTCAGTTTACTGAGAGTTCAAAAGAGGCATTTCAGTGGTGCCTATATGTCCTCTACTCACGCCCACATCAAACAATCGGTTCCTGATAGTGGAAGGAGCTCCTGGGTCACACTGGGTCTCCTTGCTCACACGGAGAAAAAGCACTTTCCTGCAAAAAGTAAGTTGTTATGGTAGGAGTCCCACCCGACTGACAGGAGGGATTTATAAGTAAACTTGGGGAGAGTTTCTGGGGTTGAGAGAGTTTCGAGAAGAATCGCTCTGGGATAGTTTAAAGGAAATCTGTCTGGAGGAAAAAACATCAGTAAATGAGGTTAGTTGATACAAGATCTACAATAGACCAGAGATTCTCAGTTTCTTGTGCTTAGAGAATCCCAGACTCCACCTCCAAACTGACTTGTTCAGGAGGCTCTCCTTTGGGTCCCAGAATCTGCATTTTCAGCAGGCTAAGGAGATGCTGATGCTGATGGCCTGAGAACCATATTTTGAGCAAAGTTGTAGATCATTATAATAGACCACAAAAACTCCAGAGACCTCCTCTCACCAATTTCTGTTGCCTCTGCAAAAATTTCACGTGCAAAACTGAGATACAACAGAAATGATTTTGATGACAAATATCAAACGAGAAGCCCCAAGTCACAATAATAAAATGTGGAAGGAGATCGGCATGGGGGTTTGTGGTGGTGGTGCTATTATTTTGCCGAAGGAGGAAGAGAAAGGGTAACTACTCTTGATTGTGAATACTTGTTTCTAAGGCAAGACAGCAACTGGTAGCATTTAGTCATTTATGTAAAAAGAAAAAAGTGCAACTGGATTAAATACAAACAACACATGATTAAGTTAGATCAGAAACAAAAGAATCACTACTTTGGAGATTTTTCTTTGATGAAGTGGTTATGACTTTTAATTTGCCCCATGCTCTTAGTAAGTGGAATAGAGAGATGATAGAGGGTGGCATGGGAAACTGAGATTCTCCATTGTGCTTCAAAGTTAATCCGTAACAGCCATGTGTGTATTTTACTCAAAAAATAACTCTTTACAAGGAGGAATGCCTCTAGCGTCCTAAGTGGATCTGCATAATCTTTTATTCTGCTTGAATTACTTGGAACTAGATGAATTAAGCCACAACGAGTAGGTTAGTTCTCAGAAGTTTAACGGTGGAGGGTAATATCCACATTCTATGACAAACATAGTTTACCGCTTTACGTGAATGCACATGGTTTTCTACAAACAGAGTCTAACAGATGTAATTACCATAGCCAGCATTAATGATATCAAGGTTATAAACCAACAATTCTGGAACATTGAAACAAACCTTTAAATATTGCAGAAAAGCTCTTTGTTTCTTTTAAGTAAACAGACTCAAACAGAAATTCAACTTTATGACAAGATACAGAATAAGCATAGACCTAATTTAAATGTTATGGTAATTATCATGTAAATACCTGCTTTTTCTTTTTTAGTCTAAATTAGTAATTCTGAAAGGGTGGTCTGGGGAACCCCTGAGTATTCAGGTCTTTTTCAGGGACTCACAAGGTCAGAGCTATTTTCATAATAATGCTGAGATCTTACTTACCTTTTATACTCTCATGGGAGTACAATGGAGTTTTCCAGAAGCAGTATGATGTGCAATCACATCATTCTTCTGACCATTAAATGGAATGTGGGCTTGACCTCTTGAGCTTTAAGTTTTTTCCCCATTTAAATTTCTAATGTGGTAAATATTGAGAGGTACAACACACATGAACAAAAATTGGATAGGGTCTTTAATAATTTTTAAGAATATAATGGATCTTGAGACCAAAAAGTTTGAGAACCACTTGTTTGAACAAATGGCAGGTAATTATTGACCCAGTTATATGTATTCTCAAAAGCTTATTAGAATTTTTTCCCCATTAATCTGTACTTGAAACTTAAGGTCTTTGGTTTCAACTTTAATTTTAATCAAGGTAAATAAGAGATATTGGGGACTTATTCTTTTGTTTTATTTCCACAAATGGAAAGTATATGGGTATAAAGAAGGGTGCCGACATTCTTTTGAGTATCTACTTTATTCTGAATACTCTTAAGGTTTGAAAAGTTCAACAATAATATCCTTCTATTCCTGAGTTTGCATCCATCAAAAGATTGATGGAGGTAAAAATTGGCTTTGTTACTGGAAAATTGTCTATACTGGAGAAATGGGCTTAAAAGCATTGAAAGTTAAACTCAGCCCAAAAGAGAACTTACCACATACCAAACCAAGAGTTCAGCCCTACCACACTAGACTGAAAACAGCTATGAGAGAGTATGTCCTCCCCCAGGAGGCCAGTAGAGGCAAAGAAAAATTTGTAAAAATAAGGAGATGGGACAGTACTTATAAAATTTGATGAACATATTACCCCAATAAACCATCAACAAATATGTATTGAATTGAATGATAAACATCATTAACTGTAAAATCACCTCTTCCTTCTATAAAATGGCCCACTTCTCATCTACACTTAGTTTTTAGGTGATCTCAATGAGAGACATTGCTGGTCTTCAACTGTTACAGGACTTGAAAATCTCATCTCTATTCTGCACATTTCTATTTCTGGTGCTGACCTTTCTCCAGAGTTGGAGACATCTATCCTGTAACACCATACCTGGCGTTCTTTTCCTCCACAGGGTTTGTCACTCCCTAATGCTCCCTGATGGTAGCTGTTTCCTCTTCACTTTATCCATTCCGTTCCTAGAATGGTGTCTGGCATTAATTAGGCACTCAGAAAATATTCATTTGAGGACTGAATAAATACTGGGACATAGAATGTATTTTTCCAGAAGTAATGGCAAATCTCATTCCTCTTGAGACCAGGAGCTGTGCCCTTGGGTGATGGCTCACAAACCTAGAGTTTCCCATGGCACGTTTGTTGGAGAAGAATCTTTAGAAATGGAAGAGGATAATAAGGTACATTTTGCTGGACATACACAGTAAGAATTAGAAAGTACTTTACTTTTTTCCTTTGTATATACCTATGTTAGAGGAAGAAACACATTCGTTCAGCAGATTTTTATGGCACTGTTCTATGTGCTTGGCAGTACTGTGATAGATAAAACTCCTGCCTCGTAAAGCTTAGATTTCAGTGGGTACTTGAGTGGAGAGAGGCAGGGAGCTGTAAGTAGGGAACTGCTACAGAGAAACATAAAGCAGCAGGATGGGAGTGACTAGGAAGCGCTGGGTGGGGGACGCTCTGCTGTTCATAGAGCTATGTGGTTAGCATCAGGGAAGTGGGGCAACCCAGAACTCCTGCCTTCTTTTTTTCCCCATTATTTTTATTTTACTTTATTACTTTTTCCATCGTGGTAAATATACTCTTTGATCCCCATCACCTATTTGACCCATCCCCCCAGCACTGGTAGCCGTATCCTATGACTCTATAGTTGAGTGTCTGTCTTGGTTTATGTCTCTCTCAGAACTCCTGGCTTCCGGAGGTAACCCACATAAACAGGGACAAGGAACAGAATGAGATTAGTCTTAAGTCTCAAGCAGTGGTGAGGCCATGAGTGTTAAAGCTGAGAAAGGTTGGGGACTTTGCTAAAAGCACTTGGGGTTCAGGACGCTCCTCTTTGCTTCTATCAATAGGGATGTGAAGACCAGGGAACGGGTTTTCTTAGCTGGAGATCTCCAAGCTCTCTTTTCAGTCTTCCACTTGGAGATGTGGAGGCCAAAGGAGGGGCAGTCTTACTTAAACACACTAGCCTTAAAAACAGAAGACGAGGTGTCTTGGTTTAGGCTGTTATAACAAACCACAACAGATGGGGTGGCTTAAACAACATGTATTTCTCACAGTTCTGGAGGCTGGAAGTCTGAGATCAGGGTGCCACACGGTTGGGTGCTTGACGAATGCCCTCTTCCTGATTTAGAGAGGGCTGTTTTCTTGCTGTGCCATCACACGGCAGAAAGAGCTAGCTCTGGCCTCTTCTTCTAAGGGTACTAATCACATTCATGAGGACTCCACCCTCATGACTTAATGACCTCCCAAAGGCCCCGGCTCTTGACACCATCACACTGTAATTAGGGTTTCAACATAGGAACTGGGGGGGAGGGCACAAACATTCAGTCCATTGCACTTGGGTTCAAGTTCTGCTTCTGCTATTGACCAGTGTCATGCGCATAGTCACTGAATGTTTCTAAGCCTTTCTTTCTGTATCTGCGAAGCAGTACTCATCCTCTCTGCCTTCAGGGTTATGCTGGAACTATGAAATGTATTATACGTTATATAACAACTGCTTCTTTTTACTTTTCAGATAATGCCATATTTGGATAAAGCGCATCTCCAGAGACACACAGAAATAAAATCTCTTTGATCCTTCTTCAATGTCTGTCTTATTTACAAATATTAATTATAAAAAGAAGCAAAAAAAAATTATTCACTGGATCACCAAGAAAACGTATTCTTGTCACATAAAACATATCTTTATTCATTCCATCCCATTATTTAGACTTGGATGTCTTGGAGAGGTTTCGAGTGATTAAAGATAGTTTCAAAGATGAATGACCAAAAAGTTCACTTTACAGCAACCTTCTCTTTTGCAAGCTCTTTTTTAATTTTTTTAAAGTTTGTTTGTTTGTTTATTTATTTATTTAAGTAATCTCTACACCCAGCATGGGGCTCGAACCCACAACCCCAAGACCAACAGTCACATCCTCTTCCAACTGAACCAGCCAGGTGCCCTAACCTAGAATGTTTAAATAGCTTGTCTCTGAAATCAGGAGAATGTGTTCAACAATCCCACCAGTCAAGTTGAAGACTAAAGTTTCTCAAAGTTAACACTTGCTTCTATTGCTTAATTGCATTAACTTACTCTGTTAAAGCTATGATTTAGATAATTTGAAGAAGTACATACTTAAGGTAATATAAGGTGCCTACAGAGACTTTCGTTCTATTTCATTGCCCAACCCCAAAGTGGGCATTGCTAGAATCATCTCATGGACAAACCCCATTTGGCTACCATCACCTCTGTGTCATTGTTTCCTGGATAGCAGGCTATTTTTCAATTTTAACCTGGCATGTGTTCCTTGTTATAGTCTGAGGTCATACCCTATTCCATTTGGTAAGCCAAGCACTGCCTGGCTTCTTGGCATATGTCTTTACATCAGTGAAATATTCACCTTGTATTTAATTGCCCTTTGCCTCCACGGAAAGCTCAGATTCATAAGCCAGAGCATTTTCATATTAGAAGGGATATGGATCATTCAACTGGCCTAAAATCCTACTTCAGCCAGGACTGCACAAGTGCCCAGTATGGATAAGATTCATTAACTCTGAGGGCAAGTTATAAAAAAAAGAGAGAGACCCAAAACTAATTTTTTGCTTCTCAAAAAGGCAAACACCTAGTGTCGAGAGCTATGAAGGTGAACCCACCACAGCTTCACGAGCTTTGACAGAAGGCAGAAAACTAGCTCTGAGGCAAAGGACTTTATTACACCGAGCACAGCAAGCAGCACAAGCCTCATGTTTAGGTGGGTCCCCCTTGCCCTCCCCTCACCCCTCCATGGCAATATGGAACTGTCCAGATAGATGCCACACACACAGAGGTTTTCCCTCACACCTGAGGACCCCTGAAATTAAGAAACCCAACCTTTATTATGCTGGACGGTAAATAAACTTGCCCTCTGTTCCAGTGAGAGACATTATTTCTGCCATCCAAGGTCCTTGGCTACAAACATCCTTGAAGAGATAGTCTGGAACAAAAGCTGTCAGTGCCTCTGCTCCCAAGAAACGCAGAAATGTGAGAGCTCTATGGAGAATTATCTCCCAACACCAAGCAGCACAAATAAAGACCATCAGATACAACATCATTCTTGGGTTCATTCTAAGATGAATCCTGGGGAATAAACACATAGTGAATGAGCGTCCAGTTATGTACTATGTAACTAACAGTCCTCCCAACCTCATCTCTTGGTAATCCCCTCTTACCTTCTCCTCCAGGTTTTAAGGAACTATTTGCGGTTCTCTGCCTTATTCTGTTATCCTCCCTTCACTTGGCTCACTTTAGTTTAAATACCACCTTCTCCTGGAAACCTTCCCTCCCCCAGCCCCTTTCCCTAACAGGTGTTTCCACATCCTCCTCCTCTATACACCCTATGACAGCCAAGGGCTAAAACCAGAAACTCAGACATCACAAAACCATATGTATTTTGGACTCCGATTCGACTGACGGGGTTTTAGAATACAGGTGAGGTTCAGTGGGGTGGGGTCCGGAGCTGATGACCAAGAAAGAATTCTTGAGACTCTTTGGTGCAAAAAGGTGGGTTTTTTTAAAGCACAGGGACAGGACCCGTGGGCAGAAAGAGCTGCTGCACCGGGGTCTTGAGGAGTGGTGATTATATACTGGGGGTTTGGGGGAAGTAAGGAAAAGGGAGGTTTCAAAAGAACTTTCATATGCTAAAGAGAACCGACCTACAAGATACCTACAAGACACCAGAGGTCTTGCCATTGTCAAGTTAAGGTTGTTTTCCTCTCTAGCAAGGTATTAATATTAAGATAGTTGGGAGATTCCTGGAAGAGTGTCACACATGTCCCACCCAGGAGTGGGGGTGGGGGGAGGTTGCAGGGTGTCCGCTTGTGCTTTGTCTTCAGCTAGCCTTCTGCTCCCTCATCGCTACCTGAAATCACGAGAAGTCCAGCCACCTCCTCTACCCCCTCCCAGGAATGTTTCATATCTGTTGATGCACATGTTCCCTCATAAACATGTGGGACTCGCATTTTCCTCCTTTTTGCTCTGGCTCCCTGTACAGCTGTCTGCAGGTGAGTTTCTAAGTCAAGGCCACTAATGCTCCTGCAGGAAGGCACCCCTGGTACTCCAGAAAAGACTTCAGCATGGCCCACCATTGCTGCTGAAGCTGCTGTAGGGGTTCAGAATGAGTTGTCCTAAGATGTGCCATTTTGGCATGTAGGTGACTCTTGAGCTGAACACCATCAAGGCCTCAAAGACTCAGAAAGAAACTTTGACCTTCCCCCTAAACTGCCTGAAAGACTTTAGATAGAGGACCTGTTCCAGGAAGAGAGCTACAGTGCAATATGAACTGGGCGTGGAAGAGTGAGGAACCTAGCAAAGTCTGTTACAAGTCCTCTCTGTGTGCCATTATTTCTGTAGGCCCAGCGAACACTCCTTTTCATCTTCCTGTGAACTGCTTTCCTTCTCAGGGTGACCTCTGTCACCCTGTAGTCACACAGGCCACTCAAAAGTGAGTCCTTCTTGCCTTAGGGCCACCACATCGGCTCCTCTCTGCCTGGGAAGTTCTTTCCCCATTCTCCTCAGATTTGGCCCCTTTGCACCCTTCAGCAACTCAACTAGCACGTCCCGTCCTCAGAGGCCTTAACTAACCACCACATCTGAAGTAGAGAGAACTCTGTCGTGCAACTACTTATTACTAAGCAGGCAGAAGTGTCATGGAATATGTTCTACAGGTCCAATGAAGTCCTTGCCCTTGCCTTGCTACTCACAGACCAGCAGCAGCTGCCCTATCTGCAAGTGTTTTAAAATATGGGACCTTAGGTATAAGGGAGGAAAACTTTTCCTTTCTTCCTTTGTAGGTTCTTTGGCTGGTTAATAATTGAACTGATATAAGACAGGGTAACAGGAGAGAGACAAATTTAATTTCTTAGGAGAGCTCGCAAAAATATGAGACTCAAAGTGACCAAAGCAAAACTTGTATACCTTTCAGACAAAGAAACAAGAAATTTGTGAGGCATTGACAAGTCTGGGCTTGGGGTAGTAAACTGGTGAAGAAGAAATGAGTGTTTACACAGCCTCGCAGTGCCGCATTCCCCATCTCTGGTGATAAGGATGTTTCTTTACCTCCTGATTCGGGAGGGTCGCTTTCTCAGGGGAGATTTATTTCCTGCTTGCAGGGGGACAAAGGAGGCTCAGAGTGTCCTTCTTGCACTGCTGCTTCTTAAGCAACTTTGATTCAAAATAACCCAAATAATTAACAGTGCAGAGTGGCATATTTTGGGGGGGGGGCCTGCCGTGGACCCCACACAGGTTTCACCCCAGCTCTACTGCAATGGAACCTGTCTTTTAACAAGCTCCTCAGTAGACTTATGTATACATTAAATTTGAAAAGCACTGCAGTTTAAGGCACACCCATAAACACCTTTCTTGGAGTCCACTTCATTTTCTAGCACATGGTTCTCAATTTCGGCTGTACCTCAGAATCATCTAGTGAGCTTTTCAAAAATTCATTTCCCGAGACCCTGATTCCAGCAATTCTCATTTAAATGATCTGGGTCGGGCCGAACGTGTGGGACCTTTTTAAAAGCTCCCCTGGTAATACTGATGTCCAGCCAGGAAGGAGAACCACTGCTCTGGCTGGGACTGAGTGAGCCTTCCAGTTCTATTCAGGTGACAGGAGCCTCTTTAAGGGACTGACTTCCAGACCAGATGACACCCTGGGCCTCAGGCCTCATTCTGAAAAGTATAGGCCAGGGGTAAGCAAACCATTTTCTGTAAAAGGCTAAAGGTATTTTAGTCTTTATGTCCATGTGATCTCTGACGCAACTAGTCAATTTTGTCCTGTAGAATGAACACAGACACAGGAAAACGAATGACCTAACTGTGTTCCAATAAACCTTTATGGACACTGAGATCTGAATTTCATATAATTTTCACACATTGTGAAATATTATTCTTTTGATGTTTTTTCTAACCATTTAAAAATATATCTAACTCATGCAAAAATTATGTCTAGCTAATCCACATATCTGAGCTTTACTCATTTCACTAATGAAAAGTTCTCTCTCTGCATTTTTAAAAACTTTGGGTATTTCAACGACAGTCCCAGACTCCTTAACTTCTATTAACAATAAAAGTTAGAAGAAGCAGATGAAAATGGATTTACATACAGAATTCCTCTGTTAGGGAGCTACTGATTTCAGAAGGCGCCTGTTAAAATGGACTTTAAATTTGTTTGGTGCAAGTATTGCATTGACGAACTTTGTTGTGGTGGTGAGGATAGCAGTGTGAGACAGCCCCAGTCCAGAGAGGAGCCTTGAGAAGTGAGCCTGAAGAGAGAACACTCGTGAACTTTGGGGATTGGGGAAAATTTCTCTTAGGGCTTGTTCTGTGGAGGGTGTGGGAATACAACTTTATAGGCTTGATTCTTCAATTCCAAAGGGTGCATTCTTTCTAGCCAAATTAATTTCTGGCTTTTCTTCTGAACCCCCAACGAGAGGCCTCTTATAATAAAAGGACTAATAAATGGGCACTGAATTGTGGCGACTGATGAACTGCAAAGTATCACCAACCCTCAGGGACCATTCCTGAGGTTAAGGTTAAGGAGGTCGTGGCGGGCTTCTTCCCCATCTTGACATTTTAAAATTGGGAATCAGGCCCCAAATGAACTCCAAAGTGGCAATAAAGGCAAGAAATCATAAAATAAACATGAAGGACAGGAGCGAGAGAGAGGAGGGTAAGTTCTCGATTTGGAGGGTGGAGTTTTATGGACTGACTGACAACGACAGCAGTCTGTTTCAAGAAACAGAAACCAACTTGGAGTAATTTAAGCAGACAAGGAATTTATTAAATATATTGGGTAGCTCACACAAGCTCCAAGGCGGCCAGAGGACCAGGTTTGTAGGCTACAGAGCTAGAAACAATGCCCAGATCGGGACACAAGGCGCAGGAAGACCCACTGCCTTTGAACGCGGGATACGGCAGTACAATCAAGGCCACCAGCGCCTCTCAACTGGGTGCAGCTGCCACCTGCCACCCCAGCATGGTGTCCACACAGCCTGTTTCTTTATCTTTACATCCCTGGCTTCAGATTCCAAGTTTGGGTGGGTGCAGCCTACTGGTGGAACGTAGGTCATGTAACAGTCAGAGTTGTAAGAAAATTTGGGAAAGCAAATATTTGGCATTTTCAGTTTCTAGAGTGGAAGATGAGCTGTGCCGTCTAAGGTAAGAGATTCCACAAATTCAAGAAAAGTGGAGAAAAAGAATGAAAATGTTCACCTGCAGTACAGCTTTTGGGTTATCCCCAAATCAACACATATCCGTCTTGCTCTGAGAATGTCTTTTAAAATGCTTTCACAAGACAAATCACCATCTGCCACGGACTACCAGTGCCTTATCCCTTAACAGTAACTGGACACATGCTGTCTGGAAAGCTCTCCAGGCTCTATAATGAGTCCCATTTTCCTTCTCTTCCTTCCTCCTTTCCTTCATTTCCCCAAGGGTCTCTTGGTGACAACCACTTTAGGGTACCAATCTTCTCACCAATCAGGATTCCTAAAGATATAAGCAACAGAAATGAAATCTAGTGTAAGGAAATGAACTTACTGAAGGATATTGGATAAAATCTCCAGGAGGGCTGGAAAACCAAATTCATGCCACTGAACTAGAAGCATAAAGACCACTGCCACAGGCATGGGGCACAGACCCTGCAGTGAAGACTTCCAACCTTACCAAGCTGGACTCTAAATTCGCTGCTATACTGCCCACCCTCACCAAAATGGAGTTGGGTCAGTCCTGGCCTCTTCATGTCCCTCGCAAAATTCAAACTCCAGGGTGAGTCATGGTATCAGTGCCTTGGTTGCAAAGAAGGCTGGAGTGACTGCCTGGCATTTTCAACTTCTACAAGGTGAGAGGTTCTCTACAGAAAACAATTCACATGTGTCATGGCCAAAAAAAGACAGTCAGATGTCCGTACATATGAACCTCAAGACCCCTTCTCTCTCCTACTGATTCCCTCAGTTACTGCCTCTCTACTCAAATTCAGAGTTCTTGATTTGAAATACCTGAAGGATGGCTTTTGAAGGATGTTAAACTAATGTGTAAATCAAATTGGGAGGCACTGCGATATTTGGAAAAAGTGCTGGAATGGAAGTCAGGGGATTATAATTCAAAATGTATCACACATAAGCTGTGAGCATTTACACAATTTATTTAAATTACTTGGGCTTCAGAAGCATCCACAGAAAGGTCCTGTACCGAAGACATTAGACTTTTAACACTTCCTGCTCTTATATGCTACACATGGTTCTCTATACTTATTATATTGAGCTATTAACTGGGAAATGTTATTTGGACCAGTTTTAACATATAAGATATAAATAATAATCAGGTTGTTAATGAATTACAGAGATGTTCACCAAAGAAGTTATCTTTTTTGGAGTTGTGCTTGCTTTGGAATTAGCCAAAAATAAGGAGGGTGAGGAGGGCATACAAGGATGTTTTTGCTTGAAGCCTCATGGTTAAGCTTGTAACACTGATAATCCCTGAATTATCTAATTTCTTTCCACTCTATCTTTTTTTTTTTTTAAGATTTTTTATTTATTTATTTGACAGAGATAGAGACAGCCAGCGAGAGAGGGAACACAAGCAGGAGGAGTGGGAGAGGGAAGAAGCAGGCTCATAGTGGAAGAGCCTGATGTGGGGCTCGATCCCATAACGCCGGGATCATGCCCTGAGCCGAAGGCAGACGCTCAACCGCTGTGCCACCCAGGCGCCCCATCCACTCTATCTTTTTGACTGACTTTGTAATTATTAGCGCAGACTTTGCCATAATTTTAAAAGGACCGTGAAAAAAAATAAAATAAAAAGGACAGTGAGATCTGCTTATGATTGAAAAGCTAAGCCCTAAAAAGCCCAGAACAGTTTCTGGAAACCCTTTGTAAGTTACTCGGATCTTGCCAATGAAATGTCAATTCAAATACCTTACCGTGAAGTATTCAATCAAAAGCATGAAAGGAGCAACAGAGGGCAGATAAAAATATTAAACTCTGAAGTATGAGTATAGGTCAAGCACGCAAAAACAAGACTCTTCTTCATGTTCAGCTTAGAAGAAGGACCTGGGAAAGGGGAAGGAAACATGCAACAGCAAGAGGACAGCGGAGAACCACCAAGAAAAGTAGTGGGCAGGAGGACAGAGAAGCGGCAGCAAGGTGATCAAATGAACCCTTGGTTGCATAATAATGAAAGAAAAGAGTTGATATTAATTTTTCTTTTTTAATTTAAAGGATGATACATATTCATCTGATTCTTACCGGAATAAAAAAAGACAGAAGCTAGAATAAGAAAAAAAATGTTTCCTTTAGTAAAGAAGGTCACCATATGCTGGCAGAGGGGAGGGGGAATAAAAGCCCTTTTAGCCTTTCACTTGGGGGAGTGTGTTCCTACAGAACATAAAAGATTTGCTTTTCTGGACCATGAGAGTTTATTCCTATTTTTCACAATATTTAACATTTGGAAATCTTCGAATAGCATTTAATACATTCTTAGGCTGGAGATGAAAAATATGCACCATGAAACCAAATCAAATCAAACCAAACCAAACCAAACCCAACCCAAACCAAACCAAACCAAACCAAACCAAACCAAACCAAACCAAACCAAACCAGTTAAAAGGTACACAGTATTACATCTCCATTTCAAAGAGCAGGTTGAAAGAGAACATATCTAACTTGTCTGCGGAGGTCAGCTCGACTTACTACCTCCATTTGCTTATTTAAAAGATATGTGAGAGCATATGATATTGCAAACCTTGTTTCAGGCCGCACAGAAGATGCAAAAAGAAAGTAACTGGTTTGTTCTCAAATGGTCTGTAATTTCTAAAGGTGAAAAACATACACAAGGTAACCCCAGTAAAAAGGAATGTGTGTTAAACGTCAGCAGACTGGTTTTGTAGAACCTCGTTCCTCCTTTATGATAGTACTTCTCACAATGCTTTGAAATTATTTGTCCACTTTTATTACACTTTGAACTGAAGGCAAGGACCATGTCTTATACCTCCCTGTAGCCTAGGGACCCAGATTAGTGGGAAACCTATTGGAGGGGCTCCATAACTGTTTGTGCAATAAATGAAACAAATAAATTGGTGAGTAAATGAAGAAAGTGGCTACACAATTTAGAGGGCAGGGATCGTGTCTGGCTGGGGTGATGAGGCCAGCGGAAGTCATTTAAGTTGGATCTTAAAGGATTTAAAGGTGAGAGTTTGACAAAGGGAGTATGAGCAGAAAGAGTAGTAAATAGGCAGAAGAAATACAGAGTTGAAAGAGAGCCGGGGCCAGATTTTAATAGAACCTCCGCTACATGTAGGAATTTCATCTCTCATGATGTTGACAGGTGGTCACGTGCCTCATGAAGCACCCTCTTCTGTTTCTTAGCTAGTCTAGTTTGGCTTGGACAGTCTGCCCTACAACTAGTTTTGATTCCTCTATAAATAAATTTCAAAATATTAAAGATTATGTAAAATCACTTAGCTTTTTAGGAAGTTAATTTTTTTCTATGATAGGTACTTTTCCCGGTATTTGCTGCTTGTATAATTTAGTAAAATTAAATACTCAGGCTTTGGTATGGGTCACAACACCTAGTAAACTACATATAAGATTTTTTTAAATTGTGGTAAAATACACATAACATAAAATGCCACTTTAATAACTTCTAGGTGTGTAGGTTAGTGGCATTACTTCACATCATTGTGCTACCGTACCCACCATCCATCCACGGAACTCTTTGCAGCCAAGATTTTTTAAACTTAAAAATAAAAAATATCACTGCGTGCAAAAATAGTCGGATACATTTTAATAAAGCTATGTACATTTTAAACACATGACAATATTCAGACTGGAACTTAAACTCAGATTATTGCCTAAACTTTGGGGCTTGGCATTTAACGGTGATTGCACAAACCACTGGCTTCCTAAGTCAAAATCTACGATCAGTATAAAAATCTATACATTTTTCTCTTAAAAAGAAGTTACTCAGCTATCAGAAAGAACGAATTCTCAACATTTGCTGCAACATGGACAGCACTGGAGGAGATAATGCTAAGTGAAATAAGTCAAGCAGAGAAAGACAACTATCATATGATTTCTCTCATCTATGGAACATAAGAACTAGGAAGATCAGTAGGGGAAGAAAGGGATAAAGAAAGGGGGGGTAATCAGAAGGGGGAATGAAACATGAGAGACTATGGACTATGAGAAACAAACTGGGGGCCTCAGAGGGGAGGGGGGTGGGGGAATGGGATAGACCGGTGATGGGTAGTAAGGAGGGCACGTATTGCATGGTGCACTGGGTGTTATATGCAACTAATGAATCATCGAGCTTTACATTGGAAGCCGGGGATGTACCGTATGGTGACTAACATAATATAATAAAAAATCATTAAAAAAAAAAAAAGAAGTAATTCAAAGTACTAACAATTAAATTTTACAAACCCAGAGAAGAGATCTCTGACAGTGTAAGAAACGAGATGATCTCTTTCTACTAGATAAATCCTACGGTGGTGAAGGATCAACGTCTACTGTCCCCGTAGTGCTCGTGTCTTACCTGGGGGAGCCTCCCTTGCCAGAAGAAATGGCTACAGGTCATATGGTGGTTCTACTTAATGGGGTATGGTAAGAAGCAGTGGTGCTTCCCAATCTCCTGCTAGGACTCCATTAATTATAAAGAAGTACAAGGTAGAATCAGAATCCAGGGTTTCAGGATCCAAGCCCGGTTTTAGGGGAAATATTTCTTTAAATTTATAATTGTCAGTGTCTTTAGATGATGGCCTCTTCAGCTCAGACTCTTACTCAAAATATTTCTTTCTCTCAGTGCCGTCCCCACAGCAGATTTGGCTTCGAAGCTATTTCTGGAGCAGGTGCTGAAGCTTGGGAAACAGTCTCAATGCATTCTGTGTTGTCACTTCTATAACTTCTTCTACTGAGATCCCCTTCACCTGGGCAATATATTCTGCTGAAATGGAAATGTTTTGGGGTTCATTTCGTACCTGAAACAGAACAAAGCAGAAAGTCAATCAGACATGACACTCAAGGAAAACAATCTTGGAGACCATAGATAAAACAGAACAAAGTGAGTTGGTAAGAACCAATGAGCTTTTTTTTTTTTTTAATGGGCAGGTTAGGGGAGGCCAGGAGGCAAGGCTGGGGAGAAGGCCCTGAACTTCAGCTTAAAAGCTACAGCTGCAAGGCTGGCCTGTCCAACATTGATTGTAAGTTGGTGTTGCTCTTGAAAAGAGCTCTGTGGTATTCCCACTGAGGTCCCGGCACCTAGCATATGAAGCAGTCTGCAGATGGTCAACATTTGGTGACCTGCCTGACCTGATGGATTAACTGTGCTTAGTTTGTTGCATAAGTGAGTGCTTATAAAGGTCACTGCTCTGCGGCTTGGCCTCTTCACCTCACAGGTAATTATTACAGTTGGATTCAAGAATTGCTACTGTGTGTCTGGAAGACGAGATAGGTTATGCACTGGTATTTCACTGATTCTAAGACACATTTCCTCCTATTCAACATCTCTGAAATTGATATATGTTTTACCTACGTTCAGTGGCATGTCGTAGCATAACTGGCAGTGTTTTTTTCTTTTTTAATGGTCATAAAACGGTGTATCTATAATCGGTAGTATTCAGATTTTATGAATTTGATTATTTTTTTCTACTCAGGATGATAACATTCAGAGGAATAAGATAACTACTAACGTTTAAAAAAGTGACCTTGATAATCAGCCTAAAAAACAACGAAAAATGTGCACTTAGACTTTTGTTCCAAGACGTTCATTATATTGTTATGATACTGTGTTGGAAACAACATAAATGACAATATCAAGCTACTTATATTGTGGTGTGTTCACACACTGGAATATCATGCAGTTATTAAATCTGATGAGGAAAAGTATAGTTATTGACATATACAGATACCACATAAAAGCAAGTCATAAAATGTGTTCAAGCGAATCCTATTTTTATGAAAAAAATATATATGTACATATATGGATGTTAAAAAGGCTGGAAGGACATAAAAACTTACATTTATTTAGTGCTTACTAAGGTTTTGTTGTCAGCTTTTTCATGGAATTTCTCACTTATTCCTCCAAGTAGCTCTGTGAGATAGGGACTATTGTTAGCAGTTTTACCTGTGTGCTGTTTTTATAGGTAAGAAGGAATCCTACAAAACTAGTATGTCAGATGGCTGAGGTTTGAGCCTGAGCAATCCGGCGTCAGTTTGTGCTCTGAGCCACTGTGCTCCAGCGGTAGCCTCTCGGTGGTAGATGGTTCTATTTTCTTGTTTATGATTTTCTGTGTTCTCTAATTTTCTAAACACATTTTACTTAACAAAAAGCATATTCAAACTACAAAATTTATTGATTCAGTAAGTACTTCTGAGTACCTGTTATGTGCAAGGCGCCGGAATTCTTGTCAAATCAACTAAAATAGCATTTGAAATTCATTCCTGTTGGGGAACCTAGGTGGCTCAGTTGGTTAAGCGTCTGCTTTTGGTTCAGGTTATGATCCCAGGGTCCTGGGATTGAGTCCCACATGGAGCTCCCTGCTCAGTGGGGAGTCTGCTTCTCCCTCTGCCCCTCCCCCAGCTCATGTGCGTGTATGCACACGCTCTCTCAAATAAATTAAAAAAAAAAAAAGGAAAAAGAAAAAAAAATGAAATTCATTCCTGCTTAGGGAAAAAAAAATGCTAGGTCCTTTTCCTTCTAGTTTACACTAACCAGGAAAGCAATTCTGTACCATTTTGTCCTATATCCAGACAAAAAAAGTAACTTGTGCTGTGATTTTTCTGTCTTCTATATTCTTTTAAGAGCTGACTGATAAAATTTGTATCCAATTGGACATTAATTAGCAATAGTCACACTGCAATCATAAACAATCATAGTTTATTAAAAATCACATCACGGGGGCGCCTGGGTGGCACAGCGGTTAAGCCTCTGCCTTCGGCTCAGGGCGTGATCCCGGCGTTACGGGATCGAGCCCCACATCAGGCTCCTCTGCTATGAGCCTGCTTCTTCCTCTCCCACTCCCCCTGCTTGTGTTCCCTCTCTCGCTGGCTGTCTCTATCTCTGNAAAAAAAAAAAAAAAAATTTAAAAAAAAAAAAAAAAAAAAAAAAAAAAAAAATCACATCACGACTACTCCCAAACCTCTGAATCTTGAGAGCCAGTCTTCTGAACCTGGTAGGCCTGGAGACACATATCTGATGGGCAGTCAAGGGCACAAGTAAGCTACACGCTGGGAGGCGAATATAATAGGCACTAAGGCAAAAAGAGTAGATACTCTGGCTTCCTTTTGGTTATAATTTTAAAAGGTAGCAATATTTAAAGTATGATTCTTTGTGGCCTATAATAACAAAATGTAGAGCAAAGACCACATCAGTAAATCCATGACTATATTAATATTTGTACTGAAAGAAACAGAGCGTCATTGTAACATGCTAATTAAGAGAAGAAAAATAAATGTTTCTTGAGCATCTACTATATACCAGACACTGCTAGACATTTGATATACATTATTTCATTTAATCCACAGTGTAATATTCTAATGTTATTATTGTTATTTTGTAAATGAGGAAACAGGTTTTTTTTTTTAAGATTTTATTTATTTATTTGAGAGAGAGCATGGGGGAGTGGGGGGGGAGCGGGGGAAGGAGCAGGCGGAGGAGCAGAGGGAGAGGGAGAAGCAGACTCCCCGTTGAACAGGGGCCCATGCGGGGCTCCATCTCAGGATCATGACCTGAGCCGAAGGCAGACACTCACCCGACTGAGCCACCCAGGCATCCCCTGAGGAAACAGTTTCAAAGAGATTAACTAACCTGCCCAAAGTCACACAGCTAGTGGGTAGCAGAGATAGGATTTGAATCTAGGTCTTTCTGACTCTAGACACTGAACTTTTTTACTATACTGGTCTGGCTCTCATTATTATGTAAATTAAGACCTAGCCAATTTCCAATATTTGCTGGAGCACAACAGCTATATAATTAACAAAACCTCTCAACCAAGCATTAGAATAGGATTCCATTGGGGGTGCCTGGGTGGCTCAGTCGGTTAAGCATCTGACTCTTGGTTTCGGAGCAGTTCATGATCTTGTGGTCGTGGGATCAAGCCCTGCATCGGGCTGTGCTCAGCGTGGAGTCTGCTCTGTGAGGGATTCTCTCTCCCTCTCATTCACTCTCTTCTCTCTTCCAAATAAATAAATAAATAAAATCTTTAAAAAAAATAAAACAGGATTTCATTGTATTTACACTGTAATGAGAAACACAGCTAAACTGAAAATAGCTCAAAAGAAAGACAATCTAAATAATGTAGGAATTAGATAATCCCTTACCTGTTTTTCTGGTCCTAGTGCAGGTGAATCTGTTTCTAAGCAAATGGAAGTTAAAGGCAACTGTTTCACAAGTTTCTGCTTCTTAGAGAAAAGAGAAAGCTAGTCAGTTTAAAACATGAGACATAAGATAAAAAAAAAAAAGGAGCATTAAACCCATATACTAATGTATCCTACTTTTCAGGAACCTAAAATTCATGCTTTCATATTCAATTAATTACATACATTACTAAATGCTCACCACAATAAATGTAGTTATTACCTGTCGCCATACAAGATTATCACAATACTATTGACAATATTCCCTATGCTGTACTTTTCAACACCACAACTTATTTTGTAACTGAAAGTTTGTACCTCATAACCCCCTTCACCTATTTTGCCCATTTCCCCACCCCCTTCCCTTCTGGCAACCACCAGTTTGTTCTCTTATGAGTCTGTCTGGTTTTCTCTGTCCATTTGTTTCATTTTTTTAGATTCCACTTAAAAGTAAAATCATATGGTATTTGTCTTTTTCTGTCTGATTTATTTCACTTAGCATAATACCCTTCTGGTCCATCCATTTTGTTGAAATGGAAAGATTTCATTCTTTTTTATGGCTGAATACTGAAGCACTATTTGTGAAAAACTAGAAATGACCTGACCTTTACTTAAGGTAATGATTAAATAAATTATCGTACCTCCCTATTGTGAAGTATTACGCAATCACTTTACAGATGAGGTAGAGCCATACTTATAAACACAAGCAGATATCCACATATTTTCCTAAGTATTTGGAAATTGAGCAACACACTTTGAAATAATCAATATGGTTAAAGATGAAGCCACAAGGTCAATTAGAAAGTATTTCAAACTGAAAGGAAGTGAAAATACAGTATCTATCAAAACCTGTGGATTGCAACTACAGGATCTGGTTAGTGCTAGTGCAGCAATAGCAGTAAACATTTATATTAGAAAATAAGAAAGATTTTAAATAAATAATCTAAAGTTCTACCTTACGCTATAAAATGAAACTATAAGATTTTTTTTTTTTATTTATTTATTTTACAGAGATAGAGACAGCCAGTGAGAGAGGGAACACAAGCAGGGAGAGTGGGAGAGGAAGAAGCAGGCTCATAGTAGAGGAGCCTGATGTGGGGCTTGAACCCACAACGCCGGGATCATGCCCTGAGCTGAAGGCAGACGCTTAACCGCTGTGCCACCCAGGCGCCCCTTTAGGCACACCTTGTTCTATTGTGTTTCACAGATAGTGAGGTTTTTGTTTTTGTTTTTTTTAACAAATTGAAGGTTTGCGGTGACCCTGCAAATCTATGGGTGCCATTTTCCCCGCAGCATTTGCTCACTTCATGTCTCTGTATCACATTTTGGTAATTCTTGCAATATTTCAAACGTTTTCACTGTTATTATATTTGTTACGCTGATCTGTGCTCAGTGATCTTTGATGTCGCCATTGCGATTGTTCTGTGGCACTGCCACCTGAGCCCATACAAGACGGTAAGTTTAACTGATAAAAGTTGCACGTATTCTGACTGCTCCACAGCCATTCCCTGGTCTCTCTTCCTCTCCTTGGGCCTATTTCCTGAGACACACAATACTGAAATGAGGCCAGCTAATAACACTACAATGGCCTCTAAGTGTTCAAGGGAAAGGAAGAGTCACACATTTCTCATTTTAAATCAAAAGCTAGAAATGATTAAGCCTGGTGAGAAAAGCCAAGATAAGCTGAAAGTGAGACTTCTTGGGCCAGTTCACTGAGTTGTGAATGCAAAGGAGAAGTTCTTGAAGGAAATTAAAAGTGCTGCTCCAGGGGAGACACAAATGATAAAGCAAAACAGTCTTATTACTGATATGGAAAAAGCTTGAGTGGTCTGGAGAGAAGATCAAACCAGCCACAACCTTCCCTTTAGCCAAAGCTCCATTCAGAGCAAGGCCCTTCAGTTCTACACAGGCTGAGAGAAGTGAGGAAGCTGCAGAGTTTGAAGCTAAGGGAGGTTGGTTTATGAGGTTTACAGAAAGAAGCCGTCTCCGTAACATCAAAATGCAACGTGAAGCAGCAAGTGCTGATATAGAAGCTGCAGCAAGTTACCCAGAAGATCGAGCTAAAAGGATCCATGAAAATCTGCTAAACAACAGATTTTCGGTGTAGACAGAACAGCCTTATGTGGGAAGAAAATGCCATCTAGGACTTTCATAGCTAGAGAGAAAAAGTCTATGCCTGCCTTCAAAACTTCAAACGACAGGCTCACTCTCATTAGGTGCTAATGCAGTTGGTTGGACTTTCAGTTGAAGCCAAGGTTTACTTACAATTCCAAAAATCCTAGGGCCCTTAGAAATTGTGCTAAATTTTTTCTGCTTGTGCTCTATAAATGCAACAACAAAGCTTGGATGCAGGTACATCTGTTTACAACATGATTTAATAAATATTAAGTCCACTGTTGAGACAAAAAAGATTTCTTCCAAAATATTACTGCTCATTGACAATGCACCCGGTCATGCAAGGACTCTGATGGAGACGGACAAGGAAAGTAACGCTGTTGCCATGCCTGCTAACATAACATCCATGCTGCAGTCTGTGGGTCAAGCAATAACTTTGACTTTCAGGTCTTATTATTTAAGAAATACATTTTCCGAGGCTATAGTTAGTACCACATAGGTAGTGATTCCTCAGATGGATCCGGGCAAAGCATACTGAAAATCTTCTGGAAAGGATTCATCATTCTAGATGCCATTACAAACATTTGTAAGTCATAGGAAGAGGTCCAAATATCAACATTAACAGGAGTTTGGAAGAAACTGATTCTAACCCTCATAAATGACTTTGAGGGGTTCAAGACTTCAGCGGAAAAAGTAACTGCAGATGTGGTGGAAACAGTAAGAGAACTGGAATCAGAAGTGGAGCCTGTCCTCTGCTGAGAGCCTGCTTCTTCCTCTCCCACTCCCCCTGCTTGTGTTCCCTCTCTCGCTGGCTGTCTCTCTCTCTGTCAAATAAATAAAATCTTAAAAAAAAAAAAAAAAAGAAGTGGAGCCTGAAGGTGTGAATGAATTGTTGCAATTTCATGATAAAACCTGAATGAATGAGGAGCTGCTTCTTATGGGTGAACAGAGAAAGTAGTTTCTTAAGAGGGAATCTACTCCTGGTGAAGATGCTGTGAAGACTGTTGAAATGACAAAAAAAGATTTAGAATATTATATATACTTAGTTGATAAAGCAGTGGCAGGGTTTACGAGGATTGACTCCAATTTTGAAAGAAGTTCTACTGTGGGCAAAACGCTATCAAATAGCATTGCATGCTACAGAGAAATCATTCATGAAAGGAAGAGTCAATGGATGCAGCAAACTTCACTGTTGTCTTATTTTAAGAAATTGCCTCAGCCACCTGAGCCTTCAGCAACCACTACCCTGATCAGTCAGCAGCCACCAGCATTGAGGCAAGACCTCCACCAGCAAAAAGATTACGACTCACTGAAAGCTCAGATGAAGGTTTGCATTTTTTGACAATAAAATACTTTTATTTATTTATTTTAAAAATTTTATTTATTTGAGAGAGAGAGAGAGTAAGCGCACACCAGCTGGCCGGGTTAGAGGGATAGAATCTGAAGCAGACTCTGCACTGAATGCGGAGCTGGACACAGGGCCGGCTCCCATGACTCCAAGACCATGACCTGAGCTGAAACCAAGAGTTGGACACTTAACTGACTGAGCCACCCAGGTGCCCCAGCTTATCTTTTTAGTTGGTGAGTTGTAATGGTGTTTTATATACTCTGGATACTAGATCCTTATCAGATATAATTTGCAAATACCTTTTCTCATTTTGTGAGTTATCTTTTCACTTTCTCAATAGTGTCTTTTGAAGCATAAAAGTTCAAAATTATATTATTGTGGAAGTTTTAAATTTTGATGATGTCCAATTTATTTTTTTCTTTGGTTGCTTGTGCTTTTGGTGTCATATCTAAGAAACCACTGCCTATTCCAAGATTACAAAGATTTTGATTTGTTGTCTTCTAATATTTCTATAAATTTTAGCTCTTATGTTTAGGTCTCTGATCCATTTTTGAGCTACTTTTCATATGTGTGAGGTAGGAACCTATGATTAATTTTGTAATGTAACTAGGATAGCATTGTAAGTGTGTAATAAAAGCTCATGTTTTGGGCGCCTGGGTGGCTCAGTCCGTTAAGTGTCTGCCTTCGGCTCAGGTCATGGTCCCAGTCCTGGGACTGAGCCCCGCATCAGGATCCCTGCTCAGAGGGGAGCCTGCTTCTCCCTCTGCCTGCTGCTCCCCTTGCTTGTGCGCTGTCTCTTTGTCTCTCTCTCTCTCTCTGACAAATAAACTAAAATGTTAAAAAAAAAAGTCCATGTTTTAAAGGGTATTTCACAAAGCATAAAATGAGGCTTAGTTAAGGAACTTACCTGTCCACTTCTTATGACAGAAGGAGGAATTGAGAAGAAGTACCCAGCTCTTACTCCTTCCATGGCTACAGATGGCCTACCATCAAATGCATGCAGAAGCACTTTGTCAGCACCTGTCAAAGATTAAAGATTAAAAATTTAGAGTTTCCTTTCATTTCCTTAACAAGAAATTTTCCCACTAATCAAACTGGGCAACACAGGTTATAAATTTTAAGTAAATGTTGGTCACTATAATATAAAGACGAGGTTCTACGATTTTTTTTTAAGTTTTATTTAAGTAATCTCTACACCCCATATGGAGTTGAACTCAACACCCTGAGATCAAGAGTCACATGCTCTTCCAAGTCACATGCCTTTATGGTTTCTAAAGGGTAAATGTACAGTGTTCAAACAGTAAAATAAAAAAATACAGGACATTCCTTATTTTCAGAATAAAATCAAAATGCAATTTTTTAAGGGCCCCTGGGTGGCTCAGTCAGTTAAGCATCCAGCTCTTGATTTCAGCTCAGGTCTTGATCCCAGGGTTGTGAGTTCAAGCCCCATGCTGGGCTCCATACTGGGCATGGAGCCTACATTAAAAAAAAAACAAAACAAATTTTTAAATAAACATTTGAACTTCTCATACCATCAAACCTTTTCTAGAAGTTTGTAAACTGTCAAATTAAGGTTCCTACTAGGTTTTTAAGCAGTGAAATTATCCTTAACAAGGATGCTAGTGAAAGAAGAAACAGGGAGTTCAATGACTCAGAGACTCGATAGTCAGGACTAGCTTTACCAAATCACTTCCAGTTCTTAAAGGATAGCTGCTCAGCCTGACTAAAAATCGTGCTCTCAGTAATTCCAGTGATTCTCATCACTGAGAAATACAATGCTTTCTAGTTGCAGACAATTACATTTCCTTTACTATCTGATACTGTTTTTTTCGAACAGTAGGCGTGATCATTAGTGGATTACAATCATAAGTGAATTATGAAATCAATTTAGTGGGCCACAACTGACCAGCATATGCTTATATGTATGTGTGTGACTGCATATATGTATGTGCACATATTTATATATGCCTATCTGCACATACATATAGATGTACTTCTCCATAAACTTTGGTGGTTTTCTATATGGGTGCGTACTGAGTCTCTTTATGTGTACATAAAGTCTTGGTACCAAAAAAAGCACTCAAAGTATATTTCTTACTGTGGATGGTACTTTAAAAAGTCTGAAAATTAATGCTCTAAGATATATTTTTACTTTAGGAGCAACTGGTGAAGATGACAGCACATTTTCAGTATGATGGCCACCATCTGTATAATACCATTTTCTGAGGCAGCAGCCAGAAACATGCAAGACCCATCTTTGCTTTGTTTCTTCCTCTCTCATTAATCAGCTGCTTAAGCTGATAAAAAATTGGAGCTGTTAATTTTTAAATTAAGGAATATAAATTACTTGATCCGATTTTTCATTTGCTCTATGCTGGCCTTCAAAATGTCATAATCACACTTGAAAGTAGGCTGACTTGCAAAATCACCTTAGTTTATTTCCACCTCCACCCTTGCCCCATTCCCTTCCCTTTAAGAAATCAAATTAAAACATGGCTTATTCTATGAGAATATGGACTGGAACTGTCAAACTTAAATAGTAGGCATATTTCTCTCAGGAACCTAAATACCTTGCTCATTTAAGAGGCTGATGGTGGGTCTTCCAGCAGAGCGTGAGTGAACATTTCTGTTTAACGACAAAAAATTCCTTTTAGGTACTTAATCTGAAAGTATTATTTTTGTTCCATTAAAGTAATTTAGAGAAAAATAAATACAGAGCTCCATCTCAGGAGAGTCATTATTTAATTTGCTCTATAGCTATTACTACAGAAAGATGATCAATTAACCTACAAAGGCAAATTTAATCTTTTGGCGAACTGGATCTGCTGGACTAGGACTTGCCGTTGCTCTTCCTTCTGCTCATCAGTGCCAGCAAATCTGGGGGAGAAATCTAGTCCCACCTGTAATAGAAAAGCAAAACAGATTTACACGTTCACTGTTTAATGAATTCAAAAGACACCCTGTGGAGCAGGGTGGAGCAGTGCTGTCCAAGAGAAATATGATGGGAGCCATACATGCAAGTCACATATATAACTTCACATTTCCTAGTAGCCACATTACAAACACTAACAAGAATCAGGTGAAATTATTTTAACGATATACTTTAAGCTATACGTCCCAAACATCATTATAATTATATAGTAATATTATTTCAACACAAAATCAATATAAAAAAAATCACTGCATTATTTTACATTCTTTTTTGGGGGGGGTACTAAGACTTTGAAATCCTTTGTGTTTTATATTATAGCATATCTCAATTTGGACCCGTCACATTTCAAGTGCTGAATGTGTATGTGTATGTGGTTATTACATTGGACAGTGAAGATTATCAATGTTTCCCTTAATACTATTTTGGCATACATTGTTATAGTCTATATTCTAAATTTAAGTGTTACTCTTATCTTTTATCTTTGATTAGAAGTGGAGTTAATATCAAGTGATAAAAATGTTTCACGACTGCAAATTATTTAATAAAAAATGTTCTTTAATTACAAACTCTAGCCTACTTTTAAATTCTTAAAAACAAATTTTATTTATTAAGTAAACTCTACGTTCAATGTGGGGCTGGAACTTACGACCCTGAGATCAAGAGTCACATGCTCCACCAACTGAGCCAGCCAGGTGGCCCCAACAAACTAGTCTATTTAAAGTATGTTTGTATATACTGGTTAACTAACTATAGAGACGACCCTATTTAAGAAAAGGAAAAAAAAAAAAGAACAAAATACACAGAAATGCTAATAAAGTAGTTTTCTTCCATCAACATAAGTGTATGGTGGGGCCTTCTACTGTCTTACCCCCAGGCTCTTTAGCTTATTAAGGAAGTGCTGACAAATTATTATCCAGCTAAATGAGGTGAATGTAATTATCTAAGTCAGTTATAATCACCAAAAGTGAACTAAAGATTATACTCCTATATCATACGAAAGTCTGGATTAGAAGTCATCTGATCAGCTATTTGGTGTTACCTCTCCAATTGCCAACAACTGATCCTTATAATTCTCCATAATGGGCAAAGCTACATCCAAATCCTAGGAGAAAAAAAAAAAGGTAAATTTGTTTAAATAGAAGGGTAAGGGAACTGATGCTTTAGAAAACACCTTTCAGGGGTGCCTGGGTGGCTCAGTTGTTAAGCGTCTGCCTTCGGTTCAGGTCATGATCCCAGGGTACTGGGATCGAGCCCCACGTTGGGCTCTCTACTCAGAGGGAAGCCTGCTTCTCCCTCTCCCACTCCCCCTGCTTGTGTCCCCTCTCTCGCTGCCTCTCTCCCTAACAAATAAATAAATAAAATCTTTTTAAAAAAACCAAAACCTTTAATCAGTTGAAGTAGTGACAGTCATCCTTCTACAATGGTGAGCACTACTATTTGGAAATTTGAGTAGAAACCACCCACACCCAGTCAGGTTACAAGAACATGACTTTCAATGAAAAGTCTGACTTAAACACTTCCTAATCTTTAGGAGGAATTTCCTGACATTTAGGACTGATTTGGATTTCCTCCTGGAATAGCTGACCAAGAGAGAAGAAAGCTAACAGGTAGTCACTTTGTAATTGAGTTTTTGGGGGAGTGCACTGTGTTATGTTCTTCTCTTGGGATACTAATGGTTTTTGAGTTTTTTAATAGCAACAACCCTATACTTCCTCTGCACTATTTTCACTGATTTCTTTTGTCTTTATAATTCTACTTAGCCTATTTTTGTCCTAAAGGTTCAACATTATAAACACTAATTATCTTGTTTGTTGATTATTGAAGTAACTAAGTACCATTATTTCCACTTAAAGGTATTTGCCCTGTAAGGGTTCCCTTGTAAGACAAAGGAAAGACAAATATATGTAAAATTTGCTTCTAGATATCTTTAAAACTACTTTGAGGGTTTAGTCTCAGGATATGTAAACTGCAAAGAACTCCTACTGAGGATAATCAGAACAAAGGAGAATTAAGAAAAGAGGTGAAACAGATGGAAGAGGAGCGGGAGGAGATTTTACAATAATGCCTCTGGAGACAGAGAACATGAGAGACAGAGTAGATCATGGCCGTAGAAATACATTCTAGTAGACTGGATAAAGAGGAATTAACACTGTCATGAGGAGCTCAGAGTATAAAACCCTAGAGATCAGAGAAGGTGTCTGACAAGAGCAGAGGTTAAACAGCGTCAGCCAAAGCTTTTTCCATATCAAACATCCAAACTGCTCTGCCTCTGAGGTTCAGAGGGGCTGGAGAAGTTGGAGATTACCCAGGAAATGGTTGACACCTGGAAAGTCTTGGAAAGAAAGTGTACATTTGGATGAAGACCAGATAGAAGGAAAAATATACATCTTGGATTATGTATTATCTGTGAAAAAAGCAAAAACAAATTTACAATGAGACTGTTCCAACCTCTCAGGAAGTAATCTGGAAGTTTCTGGCAAGTCAAGAATAGTAGATAGAAATTAATATAATTCATATTACTAATTTTATATGTGTGTATTTTTGTGTGTGGTCTCTATCACTTTATTTCAATAGATGTAAACAGTTTTATAAAGACATTCATAGATCTATTTCTTTTTTTTTTTTTTAAAGATTTCATTTATTTATTTGACAGAGAGACAGCCAGCGAGAGAGGGAACACAGGCAGGGGGAGTGGGAGAGGAAGAAGCAGGCTCCCAGCAGAGGAGCCGGATGTGGGGCTCAATCCCAGAACTCGGGGACCATGCCCTGAGCCGAAGGCAGATGCTTAACGACTGAGCCACCCAGACGGCCCCACAGATCTATTTCTGACTTCATTTCTATTCCCACCTCTTCCATGAGGTCTCAAGTTCTTTAATAGCTAATGGTTCTATTATGGGGTTTTTATTTTTTTTTTATTTTATTTTAATTTTTTTTTTTTAAGATTTTATTTATTTATTCGACAGAGATAGAGACAGCCAGCGAGAGAGGGAACACAAGCAGGAGGAGTGGGAGAGGAAGAAAGCAGGCTCATAGCAAAGGAGCCTGATGTGGGGCTCGATCCCATAACGCCAGGATCACGCCCTGAGCCGAAGGCAGACGCTTAACCGCTGTGCCACCCAGGCGCCCCATATGGGGTTTTTAAAGATCCCATACCTCTACACTCGATGACCGGGACTACTACCACTGTATAATTATCCATGGTTTACAAATGAGGAAATTGACACTTAGCAAAGTGAAGTGCCAAAGATCAAACAAGCCAGGAGGTCGGGTCTCTGAGACTTCAAAGCCTGTGTTGTTCCCACTATGCTGCCGAAACAAGAGAGAAGGATGAAGGGAGGAGGAAAAAAGGGGATGAAGGCAAAAGGGAAGGACAGATTTATTCTGAATGATTTTAAATAATTACAATCGATTTTTTTTATTAAATAAAATGTTTCGTCTTCACAATCTTGAAAACAGGGTCAGGCGTGTAACACAAATGAGTGAAGTGGGCCAAGTAGGAACTGGAGCCAACTGCAGAGTACATGCCCTGCCTGCAGGGGGCAGTAGATCACACACAGTGAATTGTGGTTCCCTGAAATATCTCTAGAGCCCAAGCCCTGCCTGGTGGTAATATTTATTGAATGAGTAAGTTCAGGAATATGCTGAAAGATCTGTGTGATGCTAGGCAGCTTTAATTTTACTTACTTACTTTATTAGAGAGAGAGAGAGAGAGGAGGGCCAAAGGGAGAGAGAATCCCAAGTAGGCTCCACACCCAGGGCAGAGCCCAGCATGGGGTTTGATCTCATGACCCTGGGATCATGACCTGAGCTAAAGTCAAGAGGCCCAACATTCAACTGACTGAGCCACCGAGGCACCCCAGAAACTTTAATTTTATGAACCAAGTGAATTTACTAAAGACTTACTACACACCTGCTTTGTACCACATATTAGGGGTTTATAATATAATCATTATGAGAAAATTAAACTATGGTACAGACTACAAGCACACCAAGAATAAAAGAGGAATAACCGCTTATCTCTAGTGTTTTCCGGAGGGCTATCCTGAGATTTTGTGAATCTGGAATTACCTGTCTATTGTTGCTATTTTCATTAGTTTTGTAAGTTAGTTCTACCAGTTCTACATTTATGCCAAAATATGTCAAATTCACTGACTTCCCTTCGTCTCCACCGCTAGCACTCTGGTCCAGTCTGTCATCGTCTCTCACAGGGGCTATTGCAATAGTCTTCTCACTCCTTGTGTCTTCCTTTTTTTGCACTCTTCAAAATTTGTTCTTCACACCATACCCAAGGGGATCTCTTCAAAACATAAATCCCATCTTGTCCCTCCTCACTTTGAATCCCCCTGCTGATGAAGACTGAACTCCAGCAAGGCCCTGGACGAGGTGCTCCCTGCCCAGTCCCTCTGATCTCACCACCATTACTTCTCCTTCCCTCTGGTCACATCAGCTCTCTTTCTGTTTCTTGACCACATCAAGCTCGTTCCTACCTTAGGACCTTGTGCTTGGTTGTTTCCTTTGCCTAAAACACTCTGAGCCCTCTCTCTGCAGGGCCAACTCCTTCACAGCATTCAGGTTGCAGTTCTCATATCATCACCTCAGAGAGGTCTTCCTTGACTACAATCCAAAAATCAGCATCCATAATCCCTATCACATAATCTTGTTTTATTGTCTTAAAGCACTGTTACCTACGTGTATCTGATTCTTGATTGTCTGTCTGCCCCCAACTAGAATCTAACTTCCCTGAGAGGCATTTCACTCTATAGTGCTTACAGCAGAGCTTGGAATGCAGTAAGTACTCAGTAAATACTTGCTGACTGACTAAATGAATGCCTATTCATATAAATCTCTATATAAATGAAAGAAATGCTGTCCTGCTACGATCCCCAACATTTTGGGAACTGTATCTCTCTGGCAATTTAACTAATTTTATCATCCCAGGAAAACAATTCAGGAGAGCTACATTACAAGTATTTATTTTTACCCGAAGTGAATTAAAAGCAATTTTGTTTCAAAATAAATAGAGCTACCTGGGGTATCCTAATGTAGAAATACAGATTCATTATTATAAAAAATGAAAGACCTTGTATCTTAATTTATTCATAGGTAACAAAAAGTCTTCACTTCCTCAAAATGGTGGGTTATCAATCCCATTATGTAATAAAGCACTTAAGAAACTGTATCTCCCTGATGCTGAGTCAAGAGACAATTCTGAAATATGAGACATATTGGCTACTGTGAGTCAGTGAGATCTTGTAGTAGGATTTTTTTTAGAGTCGGTATGAAAGCAGTGCAGTTTCATAGATTAAGTGCATTCCTTTAGAGACAGTTTAATATTCAAGAAGATACTGTGTACCTGAACTCATCTGTTCCCTTACGGTACTACACCTATGAATTTCTACCTTTCCTTTTCTGGATATTTTATCACTTTTTGGCCAAAGCAATATGACAACTTGGTAAAAAATGTGAAAACAAGTCACTTATAATTATACCCGATCATCACAGCTAATGTCATGTCTGTGTTTTTCCCACTAGTCTTTTTCTTATAGAATATATTTTTACATGAATGTCACAACTAGGGAATAAACCATTTGGTATCCTGCTTTTCTCCCTATATTGTATTGTAAACATTTTCCTCATTGCTACATAAAATAAACCTTATAGTTCTCATTTTCCATGCATACAGTCCATACATACATATATATTTAACATATATTTAACACTCTACATATATTTAACAGTCTACAAGTTAATTTTTCCTTTATTTCTGAGCCTCTAGGCTGTTTCTGTTTTTTCTCTGTTACAGATAATGTGGCAACAAACACCTTTGTGAAAGGTAGTGTTTCCTTCTTCTGGATTATTGCCTTAGAACATAAATCAGAGGAGCATTACTGAGTCAAAAGGTATCATTTTTTATGCTTCTTGTTTCATATGACTTTTACCTTTATTTATTTTTTTTTAAGATTATTTATTTATTTATTTGACAGAGATAGGCAGCCAGCGAGAGAGGGAACACAAGCAGGGGGAGTGGGAGAGGAAGAAGCAGGCTCCCACTGGAGGAGCCCGATGTGGGACTCGATCCCTAAACACCAGGATCATGCCCTGAGCTGAAGGCAGACACCTAATGACTGCGCTACCCAGGCGTCCCATAACTTTTACCTTTAATGTGACACTTCTTTGATCTCTTGGTGAAACTCCTTGAACAGGGTGAACACCCAAGCAGGGCAGGACAAACCCCTTATACCTAAAAACGTAGAATAAATTAAGAAAGCAGGAATAGTAAACTAGTAGACAATGCTACGCTAAAGAACAAGTATGAAATAATTTTTAGGGCTATGTTGATGTGATTTTCTTCTCATTCTCTTTAAAATTGGATGACCTTTGAAAGCACAAATATGACATCATAACTGCATCCTTATTAGCAACTCTTTAAATTCTTTTTTTTTTTTTTTAAGATGTTATTTTTCTATTTGAGGGAGAGAGCACAAAGCAGGGGGGAGGAGCAGAGGGAGAGAGAGAAAAGAGGACTCTCCATCTATCAGGAAGCCCAATATGGGGCTCAATCCCAGGACCCTGAGATCATGACCTGAGCTGAAGGCAGACGCTCAATGAACTGAGCCACCCAGGCACCCCAGCAACTCTTTAACTTCTTGATGAAAAGTAGCACCTTTCTGAAAGCTGCATAATCTTTTCAAATTCCCCTGACTGTTCAGCAACCACCACAAGAGCCATAACGTTGGCCTGAAACACAAATGAACAGAATAGAGTTTTAAACAATATGCATCTAACATAACTGAAGAGAAATTTAAAGTCTTCTGTACTTTTAGTTATTCTTGCTCACTCATACTCCATCAATATAATCTTGATGGCTATCACTGAGTACTTATACGTTTCAGGCACTATGTTCAGCGAATATAAATATTACCTCATTTAATCTATACAACCCTATGAGGTAGGCATTGCTGTAATCCATCATATTGATCAGAAGTTTTGGGTGGAGCCAAATAACTTGCTCAAGATCATTATGCCCATGTAATTCCAGAGCCCATGCTCTAATTAAGCTGCCATATTGAATGATGGTTGTGTATATAAAAATGTATTAGCAACTGTTTCTGACTCTCACTTTAAGGGAAAGCTACAAAGTGGTAGTTACAATGAATTTCATAAAAACTTACAAAAATTAGTAATCTTCCTGCAACAAATCAAAATGTCTCAGAAAACTTTTATAATTTCTCCAAGATCTCTGGAATAATGTTAATTTTAGAAGTGACAGACAGACCAATCTGTTCCATATAACTGGTAAGCACGGTAGCTGCGGGGACATGTTTTGGATTCAGACTATCTTGTCTGTATCACTTTTCTAGCAGTGTATCTTTGGATAAATTAATCCCTAGGTCTGAGTTTCCTCCTCTATCAAACAGGTAATGGTTGGCTATAAAACATATCTTCTTCATAAGAATGGTGTGAAACATTAAATGAGATAATGTACAGAAAGGGCTTAGCTCAGTGCCTGGCATATAGTAAACAATTAATGCTACTTTTTTATTAACAAAGCAACATAGGCATAGTGTATCTAAATTTCAAGCTGTTCTAGCTTGAAATTAATAGGAAAACAAAGGGCAATTATAGATATTGACTTACTTTCTTGGCTTTCTCCAACACATCATCCAGATCCTAAAATAAGCATAAATAATCACAATTATTTTAGATGAATAAGTAACTGCTCTTTGGCTGAATATATCAATGTAGTTGAGGCACCATAAAGAACGACAACAATGGTAAGGAACAGTGTGAAAGAATGTGAAGAGCTACACTCCCCCACCTTCTGTTTACTCTTCCTTTCTCTCAGTAAAATCTGGCTTCTGTTCCTACTCCACTAAAACAGAAACTGTTATTGTCAAATATAAACGACAACTGTCTGTCCTCCTCTTACTTTACCCCTCAGCAGCATTAAGAACTCCTCACTTGTCCATTCCTTCCTTCCTGAATTATTTCCCACTCTTGGCTTCTGCAATACCGCTCTCCTGAAAACACCACCCTCCATCAGCTGCTACTTTCAATCTCCTTAGCTGGCTCTCTCCTCTAAAGATTTCAGGACCCTATGCTCCTCTCTCTTTTACCCACCTCAGGTGATCTCATCCATAGGTTTTGATACATCATTATGCTAATGAGTCCTCAATTTTGAGCTCCAGACTAGAATTCTCTCCTGAGCCCAAGACTGACATTTAAAAATGACATTTCCACTTGGATGGATATTAGGCTTCAACATGTGCCAAACATAGCTCTCCTCTACAAACCTATTCCTTTTATCTGCCCTCCCCAACCGCACAATCTTCCCTCCTCTCAGTAAACAGCACCGCCATCCTCCCTCCAGCATCCTCATGTCCTCTCCCTCGCCACATCCAATTCCTCAGCATGTACCATAGATTCTAGCTCTAAAACACACTGAATCCATCTGCTTTTCTCAAACTCCCCTACAACCACCATCTCCTGTCTACATACAGCAAAAGCCTCCAAACTGGTTTTCTAACTTCCACACTTGCTCTCCATTTTTAAGATGGAAATCAGATCTTATCACTCTCCCTTAAAAAAAAACACCCAAAACACCTTTACTGGATCCACATTGTCCTTACCGACCTACTTCACCTATCCCCTGCAAACCTCTAGTCTTACTTCAATGGCTCTCTCTAGCTCATCACCCTGCACCTAGCCTTTCTGTAGCTTGAACGCGTTAATTCTACCCTGTCTGGAGCCTGCGACCTGCTTGCTTTCTACACCACCATACACCCACCTCCTTGCTTGGCTGGCTCTTTGCCTTTCCAGTTCCAACTTAAGTGTCACCTCTTTTTTTTTTTTTTTTTAAGATTTTATTTATTTATTTGACAGAGACAGCCAGCGAGAGAGGGAACACAGGCAGGCGGAGTGGGAGAGGAAAAAGCAGGCTCCCAGCGGAGGAGCCTGATGTGGGGCTCGATCCCAGAACGCTGGGATCACCCCCTCAGCCGAAGGCAGACGCTTAAAGACTGCGCCACCCAGGCGCCCCTGAAGTGCCACCTCTTGAGAGGTTTTTCCCCTTAAGAGACTCTGCTCTTCCTCCTCTTTTATCAGTCTCTGGTTTCCAATGTAGCGGGTAAAACACTTTGTAACTCTGATTTTGTTTGTGTTCTGTTTGCTTCACTCCCCCGTTAGAACCGGAGCACAAGGCGCGCCGTTAAGTGCTGAAAGCACACTTTTCCTAGGAAAAGTGGACGCTCGGCCAGGCCAGGAACTGCGAGGCCCATGCGATAAACAGCTGGGACAAGGGGAGGTAGAGGGTAAGCCCTCTTGTAAACGGGGAGGGCGAATAAAAGCCATGTAGAGATAGAGGGCTTAACCCTATTCAGGACCGGAAAGAAAAATCAGAATGACTGAGGTTAAATAGAGTCAGGAGCAAGTCACGCAGGGCCATGAACAGGGGCCTGGAAGGATTTGACGCTTGGTCCTAAGGGAAGAGAGCAAAAGCAACCCTTAGGGAAAGGACGCGGGGGAGGAGGCCCTCCCCGCTCCCACGGGCCGGGCTTCGCCCTTACATACGCTGTCAAAGTCCGGGGCCGAGAGGTGGCAGTGACAGTCCACAAACCCTACGCCCATCGCCCCCATCGCCGCCGCCACTGCCACCCGCCACCCGCCACCCTCCCCCCTCCCGCCGAGCCTCAGCCGGAACGCCGCCACTGCAGCGGGTGGAGTTTCCGGGCGGACGAGTGCTCCTTCCACCAGGGAGAGCCCGCCCTTCCGCTCCCAGAGTTCCCGCTCGCAGTTCAAACTGGGAAAATGGCGGGGTCTCCTGTGTTGGTGGTCCCTTCCCTTCCGCGGGACGTGGAGAGAGTGGCCGGGGCCGACGACGGGACCTCGGTTGCCGCCACCTCCCGAGAGGACTTCCGGGTGCACTGCACCTCGAAGAGGGCCGTGACGGAAATGCTAGAACTGTGCGGCCGCTTTGTGGAAAAGCTCGGGGACGCGCTGCCAGAGGAGATTCGGGAGCCCGCTCTCCGAGATGTGCAGTGGGTACGGGCCCAGCAGCCATCTCTTGTCTTATCACCCTCTTACCCTGTACCCGCCTGGGTGCCACCCGCTCCGGTAGAAGCAGCCGGAGAAACTAGATGCTAGTGTCGAAATAGATGCTAGTGTCAGTTGGGTATTAATCGCTTAGACCAGCCCCGTCCAGTAGAAAAATACAAGGCGAGCTATGTATGTGACTTGAAATTAAAGGAAGAAAAAAATAGGTGAAATTAATTTTAATGTTATGTTTTTTAGCCCGTTCTATCCAAGATACCGTTTTAACTTGTAATAATAATTTAAAAAAAGGAAAGAAATCTTTTATATTCTTTTGTTCGTACTAAGCTTTTCATATCTGGTGGCTTAAATTTAGAGCTCATCTGCTTTCCGGCTAGCCACATTTTAAGGCCTCAATAACCACAAAGTGGCTAGTGGCTCCCCTAGTGGACAGTGCAGACATAGACTCGAGGAGGACTTCTCCAGGAAAGAATAATCCTGGAAGTAAGCCAGCCAGTGTCACCAAACTAGCCTTTGGTCTTTCCTTTTGCCTGTTTAAGACATGTAAAATCAGTGAAAACATTTTCCCTCCAAGTCTAAAGTAGATAAGGAAGCTGTCTTGATTAATAACTTCTCTGGCACTCATAACATTTCTCCTTCCTTTCTCATATATTTTGCAAAGCCCTGAAGAACATAGTTTTTTTGAGGAAGGACACAACAGATTGAGGGATTGGTACCTGCCTTAAGGAAGCATACAATCTATCTGTAGAAAATAAATTTAAAACTCATAATGCAGTACATTTGTGAGTTCGAACGACCACAGTGCAAACAATAAAAATAAATGTCAAATGGAAGAAGAATAAAGAAACAGCCCCTGGGTAGTGAGTCTTCCAGTTTTGTATACAGTAATGCTGTTACCACCTTCTTGCAAGGAAAGGAAGAATAGAGACATACTTCAGGACATTTTTAGTAGTTTTTGGGAAAAGACTTTTGTTGCATAATGATCTTAGAATTTGCCCCTTTGTAGGAAGTGCTAACCTATTTAGAACATTTACTTTACAGAAAAAGAGAAGCTTGGCTTAACCTATTATACCTTATTTAATGGATGATCAAGTGAATTAGAAGATAAAGGTTTGAAGACTTAAACTACCAAGGAATTCACTTGTGTTTTATATTAAGATCAGATAAAAGGCAGAGGCTTTAATTATGTTGATATATCTCTTTATCTAAAATCACGTAATATTGTAATGGATATTCTAAAAAAGTCATATAGATATGATTGTGCAATGAATATTTCAGCTTGTATTCTGAGAGAATCCTTGAATGCCCATGTATAAAGTAAGAATTTTATTTTATAAAATCTTTAAAGTGTAGAGTGTGTACTTTAACTCATAATTATCAGTCGTTATTTGATTTATGCTTATTTTTACTTATACAAAGTGTGTAAAATACATTCTTGTAAAAAAGAGCTTAAAGCAAAAGTCTGAATTCCTCTCCCTCATCCGTCTTCCTTCCTGGAAATAACTTACTATTTTGGAGGGCCCATGGAGGGTGTAATCCTTCTATACCCTTTTTTATGCCTTTACATCTCTCTTTGTTGTTTTAGTTTTTTGTTTGTTTTTTACATTAATAGTGTTAGGCTGCTGTATTTAGCAATTTAGCTTTTTTTTTCTCTACCAAATCTGTCTTCGACTATTATTTGTCAGTGATATGTAGAGATATACTTTGTTCTTTTTGGGTATTGCATGATATGGATATAATATATTTAACCATTTTCCAAATTTGAATTTAGATTTCATTTGCCCCTCAGTATTTCATAATTTCAAATAGTGCTTTACCAAACACTCCTATGTTTTTATGAGAATAGTTCTTTAGGATACATTGCTAGAAGTAAAATTGTTAGGTAATAGGGAATGTGCATTTAAAATTTTAATGGTACTACCAAATTCCTTTAGTCCCTTATTTTTTAATGTATTATGAACATTTTTAATCTTACAAAAAACAGACTAGTACAGTGGACACCTGTATATCCATCACCAAATTTAACAGTTATCAAAAATTTTTTACACTTCCTATTTTATTTATTTATTTTTTAGGTAGGTTCCATGCCTAAGTGGAGCTTGAACTCATAACCCTGAGATTGAGTCACATGCTCTATGTCACGTGACTAAGCTAGCCAGGTGTCCCTTTACAATTCCTATTTTAAAGGAACTCCATATCTCAATCATTTCTTTTTTTTTTTTTTTTTTAATATTTTATTTATTTGACAGACAGGGAGTGAGAGCGGGAACACAAGCAGGGGGAGTGGGAGAGGAAGAAGCAGGCTCCCAGCAGAGGAGCCTGATGCGGGGCTCCATTCCAGAATACCGGGATCACGCCCTGAGCCAAAGGCAGACACTTAACGACTGAGCCACCCAGACGCCCCATCAATCATTTCATTTCTATGTATTTCAGTGTACATCTCTAAAAAATAGAGTCCTTGGGGCACCTGGGTGGCTCAGTCGCTAAGCGTCTGCCTTCGGCTCAGGGCGTGATCCCAGGGTCCTGGAATTGAGCCCTGCATTGGGCTCCCTGCTCAGTGGGAAGCCTGCTTCTCCCTCTCCCACTCCCCTGCTTGTGTTTCCTCTCTCGGTGTGTCTTTCTCTGTCAAACAAATAAAATCTTTAAAAAATAAAATAAAAAATACAGTCCTTTATGAAGTAGAAATTAATTTTACTTATTTTAAGCATTTTTTCTTTGTTAACACTGATGCTCGTTCAGCAGCATATGTAGTACTTGCTTGAGATTCAGCTGCGCTCAACTTTGTTAGCCTGTTTTTTTCCTTCATCTTAGAAGTATATAAATTTTGCGTTAAATTTTCTCAGACATAGCGTAATGATTATCAGAGCTATAATGTAGGTAGAATCAATGATTGAAGGGGCGCCTGGGTAGCGCAGTCGTTAAGCGTCTGCCTTCGGCTCAGGGCGTGATCCCGGCATTCGCTGAGTCGCATCGGGCTCCTCCGCTGGAAGCCTGCTCCTTCCTCTCCCACTCCCCCTGCTGTGTTCCTTCTCTCGCTGGCTCTCTCTGTCACATAAAAATAAATAAAATCTTAAAAAAAAAAAAAAGAATAACATTGAAATGGAATCTTCATTGAAAAGAATATACTAATAAGCTAGTCTATTTTTTCTTGATATTTTGTATTACAAGTGTGAAGTTCTTATTTTGCCAAAATGTTTTAGTTCAATATTTGAAGTTATTTTTAGTGACTTGAGTATTGTGAATTTATTTCAGACTTTTGAATCAGCTGTGCAAGAGAATGTCAGCATTAATGGACAAGCATGGCAGGAAGCTACAGATAGTTTTATGGGTATGTGATTTAACTTTCCTTCTGTCATTAATTTCTGAGTTATTTTTGTAGCTAATTTTATCTAGAATGCTAATTTTTAATCCCCATTGTCTTTTTTTTTTTTTTTTTTTTTTTTTTTAGGATTGATTGATTGACTTGAGAGAGACAGCAGAGTGAGAGCACCAACGGGGTGGGGGCGTAGAGGGAGAGGGAAACAGGCTCCCCGCTGAGCAGGGAGCCCCATGCAGGGCTTGATCCCAGGACACCAGGATCATGACCTGAGCCAAAGGCAGACTTCCAACTTACTGAGCCACCCAGGCGCCCCAGAATACTTTTTTCAAAGCAGACTTGATTGTACCCTAACAAATGGTGTTGACTTATCTAAAAAAATCAAAGTTTTAATGGAAAGAAAATGGTCGGTGGTCAGTGTAAGAAGGAAAAAATTTAGTAGAAAAGGAATGATCTGTGTGAGAAAAGAGTCAGAATTCTCCAGCAAAGTCTAAGAGAAGGGCTACCCTGACAAGAGGGTCAGAGCGTCTTATCTTTCCTCATGGTGATATAACAGAGTCTGACCAGCATAACTTGGCATCACTGCTTGATATTACTTGTTATCCAGTTATACCCTTGAGCTGATTCCAAGTGCATCAAGTAACCGTCTGTGGTTATAATTTTTCTTCTCAACATTAAGATAATACTTTGCCCAGAAAATTTCACTGTCTAATCCTTGGGATTATTGTAGTTATCTCTTCAAAGTCACCAAAATTTACTTTCTAGTTTATATATTGAAATGGTAAAAGCGGGAACATTAGATTTCCCAAATATTATCAGAATGATTAGCAATTCATAGGGGAGAGGGAGTGTATCACAATCACCTAAGAGTATTTTAAACTATGCAGACTTTCCTGTGTCTTTGACTCTTGTTCTGTGAAGTCACTTTGGAATTGCTTTATTGTTTGCTCCAGGCTGCCTTTAGCAATATGATTCATCAATTTATAGATTAAAAATATATATTTTCTAATAGGTTGGCAGCCTGGGTGGAGTGTGGTTATTCTTTGTCCCTTTTCCTCCTTATAACTGTGAGGGGAAATGGTTGAGAATACTACAGTTTTACCTTCTTTCATGGGCACTTGATAATGCCAAGGTGCCATACCAAATTCTAGGACATGGATGAAAACACATGGTCCTTACTATTTGGGAACTCATTGTTAGTGGAAGGAAATGGACAAGGAATTACTATACTGTTAGGAAGGGGGATAAGACCTAACAGAATAGATTGTTGTTAAATGCATTTAATGAATGACAATGTGCTAGACAAAAAGGAGGAAGGATGTCTGAAGCAGAGAGAACAGCATGTGCAAAGGCACAAAGGAGTGATATGTTTGGAAAATGTCAGAAATGAATTGGGAAGGGGTGCCTGGGTGGCACAGTGGTTAAGCGTCTGCCTTTGGCTCAGGGCACGATCCGGGCATTATGGGATCGAGCCCCACATCAGGCTCCTCCCCTAGGAGCCTGCTTCTTCCTCTCCCACTCCCCCTGCCTGTGTTCCCTCTCTCTCTGGCTGTCTCTGTCTCTGTCGAATAAATAAATAAAATCTTTAAAAAAAAAAGAAATGAATTGGGAAAACTAATGGCAGGTGTGGCTAGAGAGATAAGTTGGGCCTAGATCACAAAGAGCCCTGAGGGTTTGCTAAGAAATTTGCACTTAGGGGCGCCTGGGTGGCACAGCGGTTAAGCGTCTGCCTTCGGCTCAGGGCGTGATCCCGGCGTTATGGGATCGAGCCCCACATCAGGCTCTTCTGCTATGAGCCTGCTTCTTCCTCTCCCACTCCCTCTGCTTGTGTTCCCTCTCTCGCTGGCTGTCTCTATCTCTGTCAAATAAATAAATAAAAATCTTTAAAAAAAAAAAAAAAGAAATTTGCACTTCATCCTGTAGGCAGTGGGGAGCCAGGAGAGATTTTTAAAACAGAGTTTACATGAATTGGATGGATTGGAGAGGGGTGAAATTCAACTTCCTAGGGAAGTTATTGCAATAGTACAGTAAAAGATGGTGAAGACCTGACCGAAGACGGTAGGAAAGGAGAGAAAAAGGTTCAGCAGATAGGATTAAAAGGGTTTGTATCTGCTCTAATACATAGAAGCAATAAGTAAGCTTCGCAAGGGCAGAGGGTTTTTGTCCGTTTTGTTCCCTGGGATCATTGTAGAAATGAGTGAACAAATGAAAGAATGAATGAACATACAAGTGAAAACAACTTTCTCCCTTCCTCTGTAACTACCCTGAAAGGACTTGATTTCAGGCTTGACCGGGGACATTTAAGAATTAAAGGGTAAATTCCTTGAGAGCAGGGGCTATATTTATTTTCCTACACTTAGCTTGGCATATAGTAGGTACACAGTAAATACTTGTTAAATTGGTGACAAAATCTTCCCTGCTCAAATTGTTTACACGTTTCAGTTTTGTAGCTTTATCATTAGGTGGCGCTGAAAAACCATTTTCCTCCTCCATAGAAGATTTAGCTGGGAGACTTTTTTTTTTTTTTTTACTGTGAAATAGTACATTATTTCAGGCTAATGATTGAACTTTTTAAATGGATAAATTAAAATTTAGGAAGGGCTGCTCATCTAAATGAGTATTCAAAGTAAGCAGTGACTGTTTTTCTCATAATATTCTCAAAATAATTTAGTTGGACTTAATATTTGTTACATGAATGAGAGATACCTGATGTAATTCATAATCTTTACCCAATATGTGTGTGTGTGTATATACACACTGATATATGTCAGCAATGTTTGAAGGTTTCCAAAAATAAATACCACTGTTTCAGACTTCTTAAGCTTCTACTTAATAAAATAGATAAATTTCTAGCATAGACTATGACATAGCAGAACAGGTGTGATGTGAGACCAGTTAAGCCAATGACCTAGCTCTTTAGTATTTTTTTTTTTAAAGAGATTTATTTATTTGAGAGAGAGTGAGGGTGCACGTGTGCATGTGGGCGGGGGGTGCAGAGGGAGAAGTAGAGAATCCTCAAGTAGACTCCCTGCTGAGGCCGGAGCCCCTCGGGGCTGGATCCCAAGACCCTGAGATCATGACCTGAGCCTAAATCAAGAGTCAGACCCTTAATCGACTGAGCCATGCAGGCACCCCATTCTTGAGTATTTTAACTACTTATTCTTAAAGGTGATTTTCAAAATAAGGTTGATGTACCACCTGCATTCATTTCATCTAGGGTGCTTAATTTTGGGGCCCCATTCCAGAGGCCTCTGTTGAATCAAAATTTCTCTACTTCTGACAAGTTCCCCATTTAATTATTCTGCTGAAGTTTGAGATTCACTATTTTAAAACAGGAAAGCCACTGATAAATAGCTTTAGTTAAGGAAATTATAAAGTCATCGTGTCTCTTACTTTTTCCTACTATTTATCCAGTTGTGTCTATCTCAGATTTAGCTTTTCCACTCTGCTACTGTCACAGCTTTGGTGTAGCACATAATGAAGTCAAAACATGTTAGAAACTCTGACATTAAATGCCCTTTACAGTCTAGTTCTTTTATATTTTATCATCCTTCTTTCCTTACACTTTATCCTGAAGCCATTTAGAACGTTTAGTTTTAGAACAGTTTCCCCAAACCTCTATGATCTTGCAAATACAGTTTCCTCTGCCTAAAATGCTTCACCTTGTTATTTTTTGTCCACCTTTTTTTAATCCAGTGGATTTACATTTTGAGGCTTAGCTCAAATGTTGCTTTCTGTTTAAAGTCTTAAATTCCCCAGGCAGAGTTAGTGTTCCATTGTACAGTGTCCAAACAGCATTTTGTTCATACCTCAGTTGCATTTATCAAGTTGTTTTGCAGTTATGTTTCTTCCAGGGAACTGTGGGCTCTTAGAAAGCAGGGATCATGTTATATTCATCTTTGTATTTTTCTGATTTAGGCCTGGCTTCCCATAGGTGCTCAGTAATTGATTTTCAGTGAGTAAATAAATGAATTAATTACCAAAGTGGGGGCATCCATTAACTTAACCATATTTGTTTTTCTTAATTATTTTGTATTTTCTAAATTTAGCTTGTTATACATAGAACAAAAGCAATGTGTTTTAAGAAATTTTTTGATACTGTTTTTCTCTTGAAATAGATTCTGATATCAAAGTACTTGAAGATCAGTTTGATGAAATCATAGTAGATGTAGCCACAAAACGTAAGCATTATCCCAGAAAGATCCTTGAATGTGTCATCAAAACCATAAAAGCAAAACAAGAAATTCTGGTAAGATGATTTATCTTTGAGATAATAAATTTTGTGTTATGTCTATTTTACTACAATAAAAAAATTAAAGTATGAGATCTGTGTGGACACAGATGACATTTTGTTTTCTTTGTCTTTTCTTCCTCAATTACTACTGTTTATCATAAGATTTTTTCCTGTTCTAAGTTATACTAGATTTTGGACACAGCTGATTTTAAAATAGAATTTGAGGAAGGAAGACTAACTTTACAATTCTGAGACCAGGAAGGAAAATAAATTTATCCTTTTTTTAAAAGATTTTATTAGTTTGAGGGGGTGCAGAGGGAGAGAATCTTCAGGCAGACTCCCTGCTAAGCACAGAGCCTGACTTGGGGCTCGATCTTATGACCTCTGAGATTATGACCTGAGCCAAAACCAAGAGTCAGATGCTTAACTGACTGAGCCACCCAGGTGCCTCGATAAATTTATCTTTTAAGCCTTTTCTTTCTGTTTGTCATTTGTGTTTGGCACATTATTTGTATATGTTTATATATTTTGGAAGACCCCTTTAGCTTAAATTGATGATGAAGGATGATACCTGTTCATAACACCGAAATTTGGTTTATGAATTGTTTGTAATTTGTTTTGCTCCAAAAGTCATGATGGGGTGGGAGTAGGTTTGCTGGGAATGGCACTGCCTCTGGAGCGAGAAACACATGTTGCTTTAAATAATGTTTTACCTTTGTCATTAGTTTTTGAGATTAGCATACTTTCACATTTAAATCTTCTAGTTGCCTTTTGTCAGGAATTGTTTTAGGCCGTAAAGACATTGTTCTATGAGAAAAAATATAAGCAGAATTTTTCATTTTTTTTCTTCCAACGCATCCTCAAAAAAATACCCTACTCTATCCTCCCCCTCCCCCAACCTTGCTTTTTAAAGTTTCCCCAGGAAAAACATTCAAATGCATTTATTTTCTCTCTCCCTATAACTACCCCCTTCTTTCCGGGAGAAAAATCTAATTAGTAATCAGTATTGCATAAAAGAAAGAGAGTTGCAGGCCTAGGTGGGGTACCACTGTGGAAGTTTAAAAATGGATGCAAAATGGATGGATGGGGTGAGGATACTAAAGGCAGATCTTTTAGAAAACACTTTTGGTTCCTGCTGGCTTTGGGCAGGAGTAAGGAGGAACCATTTTACTCTTTCTTTTTCCTAAATTGTAGATCTTATTCCATATCAGCCTTGCATAGGGGCCATGCTAACCTCTGTATCGTTCCAATTTTAGCGTATGTGCTGCCGAAGCGAGCCCATGGATCCTTTGCTATAGTTCTGCTCTTGCAGTCCCGGTATATCACAGAGTGTACAGGCTTCAGTGCGATGATATGGTAGCGACCACTTTTTAAAACAGAGTTTCTGTGGAAATATGAGTTCTGAGTTCCGAACACTTGTCTTAAAATGAACTTTTGAAAAACAGTCTATTCATAATTTGGAGACTATCTAGTACTTTAAACATAAAATTCAATCTCTGTGCCTTTAATTTGCTTGTTTGCTTTTCTTAAACTTTTTTTATGGTGCTATTTCTTAGTGTATGCAGTAGGTGGCAATGCTATAAAAGGTATAATTCAGACTTAGTTTGATCTTTTCCCCTCCTTTCCTGTAGATTTCAGGATCTTTTTCTTTCTTTCAATCTTTCTTTCTTTCTTTCTTTCAATCTTTCTTCCTTCCTTCCTTCCTTCCTTCCTTCCTTCCTTCCTTCCTTCCTTCCTTCTTGCTTTTAAGGTTTTATTTATTTGAGAGAGAGAGAGCACTAGTGGGGGGGTGAGGAGCAGAGGGAGAGGGAGAAGCAGACTCCCCACTAAGCAGGAAGCTTAATACTCAACACGGGGCTCTATCCAAGGACCCCAAGATCACTACCTGAGGTGACCTGAGCAATAGACAGACGCTTTACTGACTTAGCCATCCACGCACCCCAACCCCCTTTTCTTTCTTTAAAAGAATGGTTTGACCAGCTAATAGTATATTTGCTTACATTGGTTGAAGGAAATGTTTATATGAAGGTTAAGTGATTAAATCTCTTTTAATTTATATTGTGTTTAGAAGCAGTACTACCCTGTTGTACATCCATTGGACCTAAAATATGACCCTGATCCAGGTAAGTCAGTGCTCTTTGTGGTAAAAGTGAAGCATCAGCTTGTAATATTTTATGAGTTCCTGATACTCTTTTAAAGGTGTCAGCATGAAGGGTATCTTCCCTTCGATGCTTTAACTCACTACCAGTCATCTGTGTTTAGCTCTTCTCTAGGATTATAAAAACTTGCTCCAAATGTACTGACTCAGCAATCTCCAGGAGTAGGTCCTAGGAATCTGGACTTTTATAAAGCTCTCCCCTGACCTAGACTATTACAACACCTTCTCAATCTCTAACTTCTATTATAGTATTCTCCCATTTCTAACTGCTACTATACTGTCCATTCTTTGTATTACAGCCAAAGTTATACTGTTAAAGCATTCATGGTGTCACTCCCCAGTGTGAAGATTGGTTTCTCATTGTTTACAAAATAAAATCCAATAAAAATATAATGTTGAACTTAAGAAAACATATGCATACTTGATATACCTTTGAACTCAACTCTGTTTCCATTTAGATGCATCCTTTAAAACTCAGAGAAGTAAAATTAATAAAAACTTACGTAAATCCAGCAACAGAATTTGCATTACTAAAAATGTGGATCATATATATTTTTAAATGGCTCTATTGTCACATTTAAAAATTTGTAACAGTTTTCCTAAGAGACCTTTTGCTGTTTTCCTTTGACATTCAAAAGTACCATTTCTTTCTTTTTTTTAAAGATTTTATTTATTTATTTATTTATTTATTAGAGAGAGAGAGTGAGAGAGAGAGCGAGTGCGCATGTACGGGCGAGCCGGGGAGGAGCAAAGGGAGAGGGACAAGCAGACTCTGTGCTGAGCACAGAGACTGATGTAGGGCTCAATCCCACGACCCCGAAATCATGACCTGAGCTGAAATCAAGAGTCAGATATTCAACCGACTGAGCCATCCAGGTATACCCCCCCTTTTTAAGTACTATTTCTGAACTATTAGAAAAACAATTAAAACATTGATTTATTTGTATGGGCTACCTGTACTTACAGTTTTGTGTACCTTATCTTTGTCAAATTGTGCACTACTTTCTAATATGTCCCCTGCCCCTCCTAAATCTCCCAAAGCCAATGGGGATAAACCAAGAGGGGGATGTACAAGTGTATTGATACTCAGAAATTTGTTAAAATCACAGCATTGACTCTGACAAATAAAAATTGACCTAGGTTCACTAAAAAGGGAAAGTTGCCAAAAGGCAGTAGTTGACGTACACTTGTTTTGAGTTTGAACAACATAAAGATAATAATTGAAACTTGTGGTATCATAATTGCCCAAGTATTACTTTTCTTTCTTTTCTTTTTTTTTTTAAGTGAACTCTACACCAATATGGGGCTCGAATTCATGATCAAGAGTCACATGCTCTGAGCCAGCCAGGCACCCCCCAAGTATTACTTTTTAGATATAATTATCCTCTAAAGTAACTTGTAACCTTTTTATCTTAGGAAGAAGAACAGATTTACTTAAATGACTTTAAGGTCTACATGATTTTTTCCTACCATTCCAGTTATGTAGTAATAGTGGAAAAATCCTCTATATCATATGATTCTAACTTCAAAATTAAGCAAAAGAATAATTAGAAAATATCTTTTGGATAAATTTTGAGATTTTGTTGTTATAACACTTTCATAATGTTTATAAACTTAGAATAGCATCAGTTCTGTAAGCACAGCAAAGTTAGCTTACAATTTTATTAACTGTGTATTTTGGGGCAAGTCTCCCTTGATTTCTTCAAACTTCAGTTTTTTAATGGTAAATTCTAGATTTGGAGCCTGATGCTTTAGGTGTGAATTCCAGCTCTGTCAGTAAATATTACAGCATTGTTCTGCCTACTTACCAGGGTTGTATTATGAATCCCAGGAGATGAGGGGTTCAATAATCTATAACTAAAATACATAAGTACTAGTTTATAAAGAGATACTATGTAATAATAACCTTATTATAGGGGCGCCTGGGTGACTTAGTCGGTTAAGCGTCTGCCTTTGGCTCAGGTCGTGATCTCAGGGTCCTGGGATTGAGCCCCGTGTCTGGCTCCCTGCTCAGGGGCGATCTGCTTCTCTCTCTCCCTCTTCCCCTGCCCCCTCTCATGCTCCCTCCCCCCACTCTTTTAAATAAATAAATAAAATTAAAAAAATAATAACCTTAGGATAAATCCTATCTCATTTACAACGACATACCTTATAATACTGCATAACTTATAATACATCTAACCGTAAAATCATACAAAATTAATTAAAATGGCTTAGGAAAATAGCATAAATTTGTATAGAACCTAAAAGTCTGAATAAACTGCATGGGAAAATTTTTGTGGGAACTTCTTGTAAGTTTTTTCTTCTTGTTTTTAGAATATTAAGTGATATCAAATTTATTTGAAAGCTGACATTTTTAAAGAAGGTTTTCTGGTTTTCAAGAAGCAATACTTACCCAGCATGTATAACATTAATTGGGCAGTTATGTTAGGATCTTTGAGGTATACAGAGATAAAGTAGACAGATTCTCTCTTTAAAGAGCTTATGTTTGAGTGTAAAAGATGAAAATAAAACAGAATTCCTTCATGCCCTTAACTGGTTCTTTTCCCCATTTTCCCTGTCTGAGTAAATGGCACCTTCATCTACATTATTGCTTTAGTTAGAAGTCAGCCTTGATTCTTTCTTCCCCTGAACTCCTCATATCCATTCCATCAATAAACTACAAATTATTCCTTTGAAATATGATCTCACATTCATCTATTTCTCTCCATCCTGCTATTATCACTTCCAATCTGGATCACCATCACTTTAACCAGGATTTCTACACATACTTTCTAGAAGGTCTTCCTGTTTCACTCTTGTTTTTTCCCATTCCATTGTATATATATTGGACAGAGTTGATTTTTTAAAAGTTCTTTGAAATATTTCAAACATATAGAAAATATGGAGTATAACATAATGAACATCTTTGTTGCTACCACCTATTTTTAAGGGCTATTCACATTTTTGCCAAATTTGTTTCAGATCTTTTTAGGAACTAAAAGCTATGTATGCACTTGAAACCTTCTCTGTACCCCTTCACCATCCTATTCTATTCTCTCTTACTTCAGAAGTAATCACTATCTTCAAGCTGAGTGGATCCTTACTGTCCATGTTATGCTTTTATTCTATAGATATGTAACTGTAAATAATGTATGGCATTTGTTTTTAGTCTTTTATATAAATTATACTGATCATATTTTGCAACTTTTTCCCCCTTGACATTGTATATACACAAAGCTTTCTATTCATTGAGCTAATATATAGTATTCCAGAATATGAATACAGCACTGCTTATCCATTCCTCTATTGAGAGACACTTACATATTTCTATTTGTGTTGTTATAAATAGTATTACAAGAGCATTCTTATAACTGTCTCCTTGTATAGTGTAAATATGCCACAGATTTTCTGGAGTAGATTTCCCGGAAGCAGAATTTCTAGGTCATAGGGTTTGTTTCTCTTCAGCTATTACATTTGAACTATTACTGTTCAGCTATAACATTCTTTTACATTTGAACTTTATTGTCCATCCAAAGTATTGATTTACATTCCCACCAGCAGTGTTTGGAAGTTCTTGCTTTCCCACATCTTGCCAACATTTGTTACTGTCAGGCTTTCTACACACACACACACACACACACACACACACACACACACATAATTTTTATTTTTGCCGATTTGACAGGCCCCAGTAGTATTTAAAGGTTGAGTTTACTTTCTTATGTTTTTCTAACACTTCAGTTTCTTCTGTGAGTTGCCTGTTTATATTGTTTGCCTATTTTTCTGTTGGTTTGTTTGAACTTCTAAGAGTTGTACATACAGGCACATATTCATACACATGTACACACACACATTTTGGATATTAATCCTTTCGTTATAAGCACAATTTGGTTAAATAATTGATCTCAATTTTTGGCTTGTCTTTTAACTTTATAATGATCTTGTATATAAATTTTAATGTAGTTGGATTTACTAGTTTTTTTCCCTTTATAATTTGTTCTTTAGTGTCTTTAAGAAATCCTCTACCCAAGTGACATAAAGATCCGCTGATATTTATCGAGTTTTGATTATCAAGTTTAGGTCTTGAATCCATCTGAAATTTTTTTTCATTTTATGAGGAAGGAATCTAATTCCTACATACTGATAGCCACTTGTCCTAGCATCATTGATTGAACAATAGTGCCATCTTTTCTCCACTGCTTTGTAATGTCACTCTCCAATCACTTTCTAATATGTTAAATTTCCATATATTTTGGGGTCTGTTTCTGGGCTCTCTTTTTATTTTTATTGGTTGACATGGCTGTCTGTACACTATTAACTGCACTTTTTTTTTTTTTTTAAAGATTTTATTTATTTATTTGACAGAGATAGAGACAGGCAGCGAGAGAGGGAACACAAGCAGGGGGAGTGGGAGAGGAAGAAGCAGGCTCATAGCAGAGGAGCCTGATGTGGGGCTCGATCCCATAACGCCGGGATCACGCCCTGAGCCGAAGGCAGACGCTTAACCACTGTGCCACCCAGGCGCCCCTGCACTTTTTTTTATATTACTGTAGTTTTATAAGAAGTCTTGATATCTTGCAATTTCTTCAAAACTTTATTGCCTGTTCTTGGCCCTTTACTGTTCCATAGGCTTTATTAAGATCAACTTGTTAAATTCCATGGAAAAATCTTTTGGGATTTGATTGGAATTGCATTTAATTTATTAGATTAATTTAGAAAGAAGTGCCATGTTTAACAATGTACGTCCTCCTATTTGTGAACGTATTATATCTCATTTTGTTTTTTTCAAAATGTCGTTCAATAGTGTTTTATAAACACAAGTAATAAAGATGATTCTGAGAGTGCTGCCCACTTGTTTCTTTGAGAACAGTGTTGTTTAAGGGAATGGATATGGTAGGCATTCTGTAATGATGTAGAGAAGTATTTAAAAACGTGTAATAAAGATGGTTATAAGAAAAAAATAGTGTTTTATAAATTTCTTTATATAGATTTACATATCTTTTATTTGTTCCTAGATACCTTTTTGTAGCTATTGTAAATGGTAGCATTTTGGGATTATATATTATAATCAAATATTGCTGATGTTTAAGAACACCATTGAATTTTATTTGCTGAACTCTTTTTAGTTCTAATGGTTTATCTAGTTTTAGTTAGATTTTTAAAAATGTAGATAATCATATCATTTGCAAGTAATGATGGGTTTTATCCTTTTCCTAACTTTATACGTCTTTGTCTTGTTACATTGATTAGAATCTTCAGTATAGGGGCGCCTGGGTGGCACAGCGGTTAAGCGTCTGCCTTCGGCTCAGGGCGTGATCCCGGCGTTAT